>NW_019265983.1:0-2435 GCF_002742605.1 Olea europaea var. sylvestris | reverse complement strand
CTCTTATGCCAAAGATCTGATTTATCTTCACAAACTAAAGATAATGCCGACTCTTTGCTTCCAAGGTTTTACCTTGAAGGACATATAACCCATTCTTCTTGGGACCTTTCATAACTACTAGAGATCCTTTACAAATCTTTAAAGTACCAGCATGAGATTTGAACTCATGACCTTCTTCTTCTAGAGTGCCTAAGGAAATGAGATTCTTTGTCAGGCCTAGGACACACCTAACACTTCTAAGGGGTCTGATAATGCCATCATGCATCATAATAGTAATATCACCTACTCCTTCTACATTGTGTGTACGATCATCCCCTAAGTATACTTTTCTAGGATTCACATCTCTATAGTTATAGAACCAAGATTTAACAGGACACATATGAACAATAGCTCCTGAGTCTAATACCCACTCAGTGTCAAAATCAATATTAGAAACATTCATGACATGTATGTTATCACAAGCACCATTTAACTCGGTGTCAAAATCTCCTAACACGGTCATAACATGTAGGCAATCGAGGGAATCACTTACCGCAACTAAGTTCTGATCATCATTGTGCTGTGGTCTTAGTTTCTTTTTAAGGTCATTACAGTCTTTCTTGAAATGTCCTAACTTGCCACAATGGAAGCATTTTTTACCACTCTTATCTCTAGACTTAGACCTACCCTTCGATTTTCCTCTGCCCTTCTTACTTTGAAAATGGTTCTCCCTCGTCTTATTCCTCCATCTAGCAAACAAACTCTCTTCTCTCGAGCTACCCCTCGACTTTTTCTTAAGCTCTAACTCCCTAGCCCTCAAAGCATCAATCACAATATCTTGGGTGAAAGTATCCCTAGCACACATGATAGCATTCCTAACATCTCTATAAGATTCGAGCGTAGCATTTAAAAGTATAACTGCTAGATACTCATCATCAAATTTCTTATCATTGTGGGCCAAACACTTGACGAGTCTGTTAAAGTCACTCAAATTTGATTCAAGATCCTTCTTCGGGTCCAGCTTAAAACTAAACAATTTTTGAAGCAAATGTATTTTGTTTAGAAGAGATTTTTCCAAAAAAAACTTGTCAAGTGCTTCCCACAACTCTTTGACAGTCTTATGTCGTTCAACTTATCCTGGCACATCATCAAATAAATGCAATATAATCAAACTATGTGCAATTGCATTCATCTCAATAATTTCATCCGGTTTAGCCTTTAATGCATCGGGATATTTTTTCCGGGTCATTAAGAGCTTTAGAAACTTTTTTTCGAATTAAAATAGATTTCATTTTTTGCTTCCATATGGAATAATCTCCCTTACCATTGAATTGTACTAATTCAACTCGAGAGGCCATATTAGCAAAATAATGTTTTCGGAAAAAGTTTTACATAGCCAATTTACCCAGACACAAATGAAAGCTCAAACCAATTTATTTATAAATTACTTTCTAAGATGACATAAATGATGATATCATAACAAGTAACACATAACCAATATCACAAAAGTCAAGTAACAATATGGCAGCAAATAACACAATATTTCAATTGTAAATTCGAAATGGTGTTAGAATGCGCAAATCAAGCGAACCAATCTATTGGTTCGTATAAGGAGAGATGTGAGTCTTTATCGATCTAAAGCCTCCAGTAACTGCCCTAAGTCATCTAAAAGCTGCTGAAACACCGGGAAACACCACCGAGCCGCCAACGGAAAAGTTTCTTCGTTTCCACTTTTCTACCTGAGACTGTATCTGCTTCCACAGTGCACCAAACTGAAATCCAACACCACCAGAAGGTCAAAAATTCATCAAGAAACAATTTATCTTTTTTGATCTCCGACTGAATCTTCCACATGTGCCGCGACTGTCTTCGGCGCGTGGTTTCACGTGCCGCCTCCACCGTCAACGTGTGTGACACACGCGCTGTACCAATTTATATTGCTTGACGTTTGGAGTCTGGCGGTGGTCTTCGTTTGTCCACCAGATGTGTAGTTTTTCCAGAAAATGGGTTCAAAGTTTCTGTTGAACTTGTTTTCGAACAAAATCGAACCCCTTCGACTTCCAATCCGATTTTCAGGTTGTTTTAACACTTTTTACCACTAGCCTAAGCTCTGATACCATTTGTAGAGTTTAAAGTGTAGTTTATAAAAGATTATTACAACTACAATGTGGAATAATAATCTCTCAAAGTGTAAAAACCGAACCAAAACGACATAAAGCTTCTTCAACACCACCAATGAAGTGTTCTTGATATTGAGCTCAAATTTGTGCCATACCGGATCATGCACCGTCGTCCACGGGAATGACAATGGATATACCAAGAAAAGATCCGCCGGAAGCCACCAAGAATTTCGCCGGAGTTATGGAAAGCTCCCGCTTGGTTACCTCTCTATGTCCTCTCTCAAATGTTATGCCAAAATCCCAGTATGAGAGAATGAAAAGGTCTTGTAATTATAG
>NW_019265982.1:20535-21026 GCF_002742605.1 Olea europaea var. sylvestris | reverse complement strand
ACAAAAAAGCAGGAATTTTTATATGGTTTAGAAGAAACCAATTTCTCGGTGAGTTCTTTCTTTTTATCTAACATCGTCTGGTAGTTCCCTTTAGGTCTAAGATAAGCTAAGAACGAATTAGCTCTTTCAAGCTCCCTTTCTAGAAGATAAAGCCAGAATGTCTTAGCTGATTGGCAGTATGAGTGTCAGTAAGCTGCCGATGCTGTATTGCTGCCTGCTCGAATCAACATTCCTCATTCCTGTGGTTGTTCTCTTCTGTTAGAGGGGTTCTAATGCCATTTCTCTTCCGTCCAAAGGCTAGTGAAAGCTATCAGATATAGGTTTTTTCCTCTAAGTCCTCCTCCTTAGTAGCGAATCCCTTCTTGAAAGCCTTCTTCCCTGATTCCTTAACCTAGGATAGATCAATTGACTGTGTAAGCTCTCTAAGATAGCTAGCTATCACAAACTAGATGCGTACAGTCCTTCTTCCTCTCATGCTTGTGTTTGTTGCT
>NW_019265982.1:0-340 GCF_002742605.1 Olea europaea var. sylvestris | reverse complement strand
AGGAGTTGATTGAGCTGCATCCGCTGCCTCAGCTTCTGCAACCGGGACTTTCACATCTCCGGTAAATTCGATCTCGATCCTTTATTTTATGCAAGAAAACAAAAATATCCAATCTGTAGCTAAGGTTATGGAGAAAGCAATCAAGTTCTCAGTCTGAGATCTGAAGAATCTATAAGAATCAAGTTTTCGGTCAAGGTCAGAAACCAGAGATAAGCTCACACATGGCTGAGGTCAGTGCATGGTAAGCTATGTTCTAGAGCATAAAGCATGCATATATGACAAAAAAGCAGGAATTTTTATATGGTTTAGAAGAAACCAATTTCTCGGTGAGTTCTTTCTT
>NW_019265981.1:0-8627 GCF_002742605.1 Olea europaea var. sylvestris | reverse complement strand
CATGAAGAAGGAGTGAGTTCAATCCAACAGGGTTGCTACATTTCCAAAAATTACTTATGGGCCCAAAACGAACACCGTGTGCAGAAGTTACGCTCAATTCTTCGTATGCCGACTCTCCAAGCGTTCCAAATATAAAAGTGCTCATTTTTTCGAAAACTGCCCAAAATCCCTCGTACGTCATGACGAAGTGGTGATTTCAATCCAAAACGGTCGCCACATTTCCAAAAAGTACTTATGGGCCCAAAACGGACACCGTGTGCAAAAGTTACGCTCAATTCTTCGTCCGCCGACTCTCCAAGCGTTCCAAATATGCAAGTGCTCATTCTTTCGAAAAATGGCCGAAATCCCTCTTACATCACGACAAAGTGGAGGGTTCAATACAAAACGGTCGCTACATTTCCAAAAAGTACTTATGGGCCCAAAACGGACATCGTATGCAAAAGTTACGCTCAATTCTTCGTCCGCTGACTCTCCAAGCATTCTAAATATTCAAGTGCTCATTCTTTTTAAAAATGGCCGAAATCCCTTGTACGTCACGACAAAGTGGAGGGTTCAATACAAAACGGTCGCTACATTTCCAAAAACTACTTATGGGCCCAAAACGATCACCGTGTGCAAAAGTTACGCTCAATTCTTCGTACGATGACTCTCCATGCGTTCCAAATATGCAAGAGCTCATTCTTTCGAAAAATAGCCAAAATCCCTCGTGGGTCACGACAAAGTGGTGAGTTCAATCCAAAACGGTCGCTACATTTCCAAAAAGTACTTATGGGCCCAAAACGGACACCGTGTGCAAAAGTTACGCTCAATTCTTCGTCCGCCGACTTTCCAAGCGTTCCAAATATGCAAGTGCACATCCTTTCGAAAAATGGCCAAAATCCCTTGTAGGTCATTACGAAGCGGTGAGTTCAATCCAAAACGGTCGCTACATTTCCAAAAAGTACTTATGGCCCCAAAACGGACACCGTGTGCAAAAGTTACGCTCAATTCTTCGTTCGCCGACTCTCCAAGCGTTCCAAATATGCAAGTGCTCATTCTTTCAAAAAATAGCCAAAATCCCTCGTACATCACCACGAAGGGGTTAGTTCATTCCAAAAGGGTCGCTACATTTCCAAAAAGTACTTATGGTCCCGAAATGGACCCCGTGTGCAAAAGTTACGCTCAATTCTTCGTTCGCCGACTCTCCAAGCGTTCCAAATATGCAAGTGCTCATTCTTTCAAAAAATAGCCAAAATCCCTCGTACATCACCACGAAGGGGTTAGTTCATTCCAAAAGGGTCGCTACATTTCCAAAAAGTACTTATGGGCCCAAAACGGACACCGTGTGCCAAAGTTACGCTCAGTTCTTCGTCCGTCGACTCTCCAAGCGTTCTAAATATGCAAGTGCTCATTCTATCGAAAAATGGCCAAAATCCCTCGTACGTCACAATGAAGTGGCGAGTTCAATCAAAAATGGTTGCTACATTTCCAAAAAGTACTTATGGGCCAAAAACGGACACCGTGTACAAAAGTTACGCTCAATTCTTCGTCCGTCGACTCTCCTAGCGTTCCAAATATGCAAGTGCTCATTCTTTCGAAAAATGGCCAAAATCCCTCGTACGTCACAACGAAGTGGTGAGTTCAATCCAAAACGGTCGCTACATTTTCAAAAAGTACTTATGGGCCCAAAATGGACACTGTGAACAAACGTTACGCTTAATTCTTTGTACGCAGACTCTCCAAGCGTTCCAAATATGCAAGTGCTCATTCATTCGAAAAATGGCCAAAATCCCTCGTTCGTCATGACGAAGTGGTGAGTTCAATCCAAAACGGTCGCTACATTTCCAAAAAGTACTTATCGGCCCAAAACGGACACCGTGTGCAAAAGTTACGCTTAATTCTTTGTACGCAGACTCTCCAAGCGGTCCAAATATGCAAGTGCTCATTCTTTCGAAAAATCGCCAAAATCCCTCGTACGTCACAACGAAGTGGCGAGTTCAATCCAAAACGGTCGCTACATTTTCAAAAAGTACTTATGGGCCCAACGCGGACACCGTGTGCAAATGTTAAGCTCAATTCTTCGTACGCCGACTCTCCAAGCGTTCCAAATATGCAAGTGCTCATTCTTTCGAAAAATGGCCAAAATCCCTCGTAAGTCACGACGAAGTAGTGATTCGATCCATAACGGTCGCTACATTTCCAAAAAGTACTTATAGGCCCAAAACGGACATCGTGTGCAACGGTTACGCTCAATTCTTCGTTCGTCGACTCTCCAAGCGTTCTAAATATACAAGTGCTCATTCTATTGAAAAAAGGTCAAAATCCCTCGTACATCACGATGAAGTGTTGAGTTCAATCCAAAATGGTCGCTACATTTCCAAAAAGTACTTATGGGCCCAAAACGGACACCGTGTGCAAAAGTTACGCTCAATTCTTCGTCCGTCGACTCTCCAAGCGTTCCAAATACGCAAGTGCTCATTCTTTCAAAATATGGCCAAAATCCCTCGTACGTCACGACGAAGTAGTGATTCGATCCATAACGGTCGCTACATTTCCAAAAAGGACTTATGGGCCCAAAACGGACGCCGTATGCAAAAGTTACGCTCAATTCTTCGTCCGTCGACTCTCCAAGCGTTCCAAATACGCAAGTGCTCATTCTTTCAAAATATGGCCAAAATCCCTCGTACGTCACGACGAAGTAGTGATTCGATCCATAACGGTCGCTACATTTCCAAAAAGGACTTATGGGCCCAAAACGGACGCCGTATGCAAAAGTTACGCTCAATTCTTCGTCCGTCGACTCTCCAAGCGTTCCAAATACGCAAGTGCTCATTCTTTCAAAATATGGCCAAAATCCCTCGTACGTCACGACGAAGTAGTGATTCGATCCATAACGGTCGCTACATTTCCAAAAAGGACTTATGGGCCCAAAACGGACGCCGTATGCAAAAGTTACGCTCAATTCTTCGTACGCCGACTCTCCAAGCGTTCCAAATATGCAAGTGGCCATTCTTTCGAAAAATGGCCAAAATCCCTCTTACATCATAATGAAGTGGTAAGTTCAATCCAAAACGGTCGCTACATTTCCAAAAAGTGCTTATGGGCCCAAAACGAACACCGTGTGCAAAAGTTATGCTCAATTCTTCGTACGCCGACTCTCCAAGCGTTCCAAATATGCAAGTGCTCATTCTTTCAAAAAAGGGCCAAAATCCATCGTACTCCACGATGAAGTCAAGACTTCAATCCAAAACGGTCTCTACATTTTCGAAAAGTACTTATGGGCCCAAAAGGGACTCCGTTTGCAAAAGTTACGCACAATTCTTCGAACGCCGACAATCCAAGCATTCCAAATTTGAAAGTGCTCATTCTTTTGAAAAATGGCCGAAATCCCTCGTACGTCACGATGAAGTGGTGAGTTCAATCCAAAACGGTCGCTGCATTTTGAAAAAGTACTTATGGGCCCAAAACGGAAACCGTGTGCAAAACTTCGCTCAATTCTTCGTACGCCGACACTCCAAGCGTTCCAAATATGCAAGTACTCATTCTTTCTAAAAATGGCTGAAATCCCTCATACGCCACGATGAAGTCGTGAGTTCAATCCAAAACGGTCGCTACATTTCCAAAAAGTACTTATGGGCCCAAAACGGACACCGTGTGTAATAAAGTTGCGCTCAATTCTTCGTACGCCGACCCTTCAAGCGCTCCAAATATGCAAGTGTTCATTCTTTCAAAAAATGGCCCAAATCCCTCATACGTCACGACGAAGTGGTGAGTTCAATCCAAAATGGTCGCTACATTTCCAAAAAATACTTATGGGCCCAAAACGGACACCGTGTGCAAAAGTTGCACTCAATTCTTCGTACGTCGACAATCCGACCATTCCAAATTTGAATGTGCTCATTCTTTCGAAAAATGGCCGAAATCCCTTGTACGTCATGACGAAGTTGTGAGTTCCATCCAAAACGGTCTCTACATTTCCAAAAAGTACTTATGGGCCCAAAAAGGACAACGCGTGCAAAAGTTACGCTGAATTCTTCTTACGCCGTCTCTCCAAGCGTTCCAAATACGCAAGTACTCATTCCTTCGAAAAATGGCCGAAATCCCTCATACGTCACGATGAAGTCGTGACTTCAATCCAAAACGGTCGCTGCATTTCTGCAAAGTACTTATGGGCCCAAAACGGACACCGTTTGCAAAATTTACGCTCAATTCTTCGAACGCCGACTCTTCAAGCGTTCTAAATATGCAAGTGCTCATTCTTTCGGAAAATGGCTGAAATCCCGCATACGTCACGATAAAGTGGTGAGTTCAATCCAAAAGGGTTGCCGCATTTCCAAAAAGTACTTATGGGCCCAAAACGGACACCGTGTGCAAAAGTTACACTCAATTCTTCGTACGCCGACAAACCAAGCGTTCTAAATATGCAAGTGCTCATTCTTTCAAAAATTGGACGAAATCCCTCATACATCACGACGAAGTGATGAATTCAATCCAAAACAGTCGCTGCATTTCACAAAAGTACTTATGGGCCCAAAACGGAAACTGTGTGCAAAAGTTCGCTCAATTCTTCGTACGCTGACTCTCCAAGCGTTCCAAATATCCAAGTGCTCATTCTTTCTAAAAATGGCTGAAATCCCTGGTACGTCACGATGAAGTCATAAGTTCAATCCAAAACGGTCGCTACATTTCCAAAAAGTATTTATGGGCCCAAAACGGACACCGTGTGCAAAAGTTACGCTCAACTCTTCGTACGCTGACTCTCCAAACGTTCCAAATATGCAAGTTCTCATTCTTTCGAAAAATGGACAAAATCCCTCATACGCCATGATGAAGTCATGACTTCAATCCAAAACGTTTGCTACATTTCCAAAAAGTACTTATGGGCCCAAAATGGACGTCGTTTTCAAAAGTTACGCACAATTCTTCGTACGCCGACTCTCCAAGCGTTCCAAATTTGAAAGTGCTCATTCTTTCAAAAAATGGCCAAAATCCCTCGTACGTCACGATGAAGTTGTGAGTTCAATCCAAAAAGGTCGCTACATTTCCAAAAAGTACTTATGGGCCCAAAAAGGACAACGCATGCAAAAGTTACGCTCAATTCTTCTTACGCCGACTCTCCAAGCATTCCAAATATTGAAGTGCTCATTCCTTCGAAAAATGGCTGAAATCCCTCGTACGTCACGACGAAGTCGTAACTTCAATCCAAAACGGTCGCTAGATTTCTGCAAAGTACTTATGGGCCCAAAACGGTCGCCGTTTGCAAAAGTTACGCTCAATTCTTCGAACGCCGACTCTCCAAGCGTTCTAAATATACAAGTGCTCATTCTTTCGAAACATGGCTGAAATCCCTCATACGTCACGACGAAGTGGTGAGTTCAATCCAAAACGGTCGCTACATTTCCAAAAAGTACTTATGGGCCCAAAACGAACACCGTGTGCAAAAGTTACGCACAATTCTTCGTACTTCGACGATCCGAGCATTCCAAATTTGAAAGTGCTCATTCTTTCGAAAAATAATCAAAATCCCTCGTACATCACGATTAAGTCGTGAGTTCAATCAAAAACGGTCACTACATTTCTGCAAAGTACTTATGGGCCCAAAACGAACGTCGTTTGCAAAAGTTATGCTCAATTCTTCGAACGCCGACTCTCCAAGCGTTCTATGTATACAAGTGCTCATTCTTTCAAAAAATGGCCAAAATCCCTCATACGTCACGACAAAGTGGTGAGTTCAGTCCAAAACGGTCGCTACGCTTCCAAAACGTACTTGTGGGCCTAAAACGTACACCGTGTGCAAAAGTTACGCACAATTCTTCGTACGCTGACAATCCAAGCGTTCTAAATATGCAAGCGCTCATTCTTTCGAAAAATGGCCGAAATCTCTCATACGTCACAACAAAGTGGTGAGTTCAATCCAAAACGGTTGTTGCATTTCCAAAAAGTACTTATGGGCCCAAAACAGACACCATGTGAAAAAGTTACGCTCAATTCTTCATACGCCAACTCTCCAAGCATTCCAAATATGCAAGTGCTCATTCTTTCTAAAAATGGCTGAAATCCCTCGTACGTCAAGACGAAGTTTTGAGTTCAATCCAAAATGGTCGCTCCATTTCCAAGAAGTAGTTATGGGCCCAAAACGGACACCGTGTGCAAAAGTTACGCTCAATTCTTCGTACTCCGACCCTCCAAGCGTTCCAAATATGCAAGTGCTCATTCTTTTAAAAAATGGCCGAAATCCCTCATACGTCACGACTATGTGGTGAGTTCAATCCAAAACAGTCGCTGCATTTTCAAAAAGTACTTATGGGCCCAAAACGGATACCGTGTGCAAACGTTATGCTAAATTCTTCGTACGCCGACAATCCGAGCATTCCAAATTTGAAAGTGCTCATTCTTTTGAAAAATGGCCGAAATCCCTCGTATGTCACGAGGAAGTGGTGAGTTCAATCCAAAACCGTCGCTGCATTTCCAAAAAGTGCTTATGGGCCCAAAACGGACACCGTGTGCAAAAGCTACGCTCAATTCTTCGTACGCCGACCCTCCAAGAGTTCCAAATAGGCAAGTGCTCATTCTTTCGAGAAATTGCTTAAATCCCTCATACGTCACGACGAAGTGGTGAGTTCCATCCAAAACGGTCGCTGCATTTCCAAAAAGTACTTATCGGCCAAAAATGGATGCCGTGTGCAAAAGTTACGCTAAATTCTTCGTACGCCGACAATCCGAGCATTCCAAATTTGAAAGTGCTCATTCTTTTGAAAAATGGCCAAAATCCCTCGTACGTCGTGACGAAGTGGTGAGTTCAATCCAAAACCGTCGCTGCATTTCCAAAAGTACTTACGGGCCCAAAACGGAAACCATGTGCAAAAGTTCGCTCAATTCTTCGTACGTCGACTCTCCAAGCGTTCCAAATATGAAAGTGCTCATTCTTTCTAAAAATGGCCGAAATCCCTAGTACTTCACGAAGAAGTCGTGAGGTCAATCCAAAACGGCCGTTACATTTTCAAAAAGTACTTATGGGCCCAAAACGGACACCGTGTGCAAAATTTACGCTCAATTCTTCGTACGCCGACCCTCCAAGCTTTCCAAATATGCAAGTGCTCATTCTTTCGAAAAATGACCAAAATCCCTCATATGTCACGCCGAAGTGGTGAGTTCAAACCAAAACGGTCGTAGCATTTCCAAAAAGTACTTATGTGCCCAAAACTGACACCGTGTGCAAAAGTTACGCTCAATTCTACGTACGCCAACAATCCGTGCATTCCAAATTTGAAAGCGATCATTCTTTCAAAAAATGGCTGAAATCCCTCATACGTCCCGACGCAGTGGTGAGTTCAATCCAAAAGGGTCCCTGCATTTCCAAAAAGTACTTATGGGCCCAAAAAGGACAACGCGTGCAAAAGTCACGCTGAATTCTTCGTACGCCGACTCTCCAAGCGTTCCAAATATGCAAGTGCTCATTCTTTTGAAAAATGGTTGAAATCCCTCTTATGTCACGACGAAGTTTTGAGTTCAATCCAAAACAGTCGCTTCATTTCCTAGAAGTACTTATGGGCCCAAAATGGACACTGTGTGCAAAAGTTACGCTCAATTCTTCATTAGCCGACCCTCCAAGCATTCCAAATATGCAAGTGCTCATTCTTTCAAGAAATGGCCGAAATCCATCATACGTCATGACGAAGTGGTGAGTTCAATCCAAAACGGTCCATACATTTTCAAAAAGTACTTACGGGCCCAAAACGAGCACCGTGTGCAAAAGTTACGCTCAATTCTTCGTACGTCGACTCTCCATGCGTTCCAAATATGCAAGTGCTCATTCTTTTGAAAAATGGACAAAATCCCGCGTACGTCACGACGAAGTGGTGAGTTCAATCCAAAACGGTCGCTACATTTCCAAAAAGTACTTATGGGCCCAAAACGGACACCGTGTGCAAAAGTTACGCTCAATTCTACGTCCGCCAAATCTCTAAGCGTTCCAAATATGCAAGTGCTCATTCTTTCGAGAAAAGTCTAAAATCCCCAATACGTCACGACGAAGTGGTGAGTTCAATCCAAAATGGTCGCTGCATTTCCAAAAACTACTTATGGGCCCAAAATGGATACCGTGTGCAAAAGTTACGCTAAATTCTTCGTACGCCGACAATCCGAGCATTCCAAATTTGAAAGTGCTCATTCTTTTGAAAAATGGCCGAAATCCCACGTACATCATGACGAAGTGGTGAGTTCAATCCAAAACGGCCGCTGCATTTCCAAAAAGTGCTTATGGGCCCAAAACAGACACAGTGTGCAAAAGTTACGCTCAATTCTTCGTAAGCCGACCCACCAAGCATTCCAAATATACAAGTGCTCATTCTTTCGAGAAATGGCTAAAATCCCTCATACGTCCCGATGAAGTGGTGAGTTCAATCCAAAACTGCCGCTGCATTTCCAAAAAGTAGTTATGGGCCCAAAACGGACACCGTGTACAAAAGTTAAGCTCAATTCTTCGTATGCCGACTCTCCAAGCATTCCAAACATGAAAATGCTCATTCTTTCGATAAATGGTGAAAATCCCTCGCACGTCATGACGAAGGGGTGAGTTCAATCCAAATCGGTCGCTGCATTTCCAAAAAGTACTTATGGGCCCAAAACGGAAACCATGTGCAAAAGTT
>NW_019265980.1:244319-310697 GCF_002742605.1 Olea europaea var. sylvestris | reverse complement strand
ACTTCTTCAACCTGACATAATTAATACGAAAATTAATTATTCGGAGGCCAAAACGAAGGAATTTGGCTAAAATCCCGTGATCCTGATTCTGTGCCCCGACTCCAATTTCTAGGGCCGTTTCCAATCAACCTTCAAAATTTTGGCCCTTTCCGACACCCTCATGACAAATGACGAAATTACCCCCGGTGCGGCTTTTCTTTGTTAAGTTTCTGTCCAACACATCTTCAACCTCACATAATTAATACGGAAATTAATTATTCGGAGGCCAAAACGAAGGAATTTGGTAAAACTCCCGTGATCCCGGGTCTGTGCCCTGAGTCCAATTTCTCGAGCCGTTTTCAATCAACCTGGCAAATTTTGGCCCATTCCGAAACCGTCTTTGTGCCCCGAGTCCAATTTCTGGGGCCGTTTACAATCAGCATTCCAAATTTTGGCCCATTCTGACACCGTCGCGACAAATGACGAATTTGCCCCTGATACGATTTTGCGTTGTTAATTTTCTGTCCAAGACATCTTCAGCCTGACATAATTAATACGAAAATTAATTATTCGTAGGCCTAAACGAAGAAATTTGGCTAAAATCTCTTGATCCCAGGTCTGCGTCCTGAGTCCAATTTCTGGGGTCGTTTCCAATCAACTTACCAAATTTGGGTCCATTCCGACGCCGTCGCGACAAATGACAAAATTGCCCCCGGTACGGTTTTGCGTTGTTAATTTTTTGTCCAACACAACTTCAACCTGACATAATTAATACGGAAATTAATTATTCAGAGGCCTAAATGAAGGAATTTGACTAAAATCCCGTGATCCCGGGTTTGTGCTTTGATTCCAATTTCTCGGGCCGTTTCCAAACAACCTGCCAAATTTTGGCCCATTCTGACACCCTGCGACAAATGATGAAATTTCCCCAGGTGCGATTTGTCTTTGTTAATTTTCTATCCAGCACTTCTTCAACCTGACATAATTAATACAGAAATTAATTATTCGGAGTCCTAAACGAAGGAATTTGGCTAAAATCCCGTGATCCCGGGTCTGTGCCCCGAGTTCAATTTCTGGGACCATTTCAATCAACGTGCCAAATCTCGGCTCATTTTCGACGCCGTCGCGACAAATGACGAAATTGCCCCTGGTGTGGTTTTGCTTTTTTAATTTTCTGTTCAACACATCTTCAACCTAGCGTAATTAATACGAAAATTAATTATTCGGTGGCCTAAACGAAGGAATTTGGCTAAAATCTCGTGATCCCGAGTCTGTACCCCGAGTCCAATTTCTAGGGCCGTTTCCAATCAACCTGCCAAATTTTGGCCGATTCCGACACCGTTAAGACAAATGACGAAATTACACCTGGTGTGGTTTTTCTTTGTTAATTTGCTGTCCAACACTTCTTCAACCTGACATAATTAATACGAAAATTAATTATTCAAAGGCCTAAACGAAGGAATTTGGCTAAAATCCCGTGATCCTAGGTATGTGCCCTGAGTCCAATTTCTGGGGCCGTTTCCAATCAACGTGACAAATTTTGGCCAATTCCGACACCGTTGCGACAAATAACGAAATTCCCCCTGGTGCGGTTTTGCGTTGTTAATTTTCTATTCATCACTTCTTCAACCTACATAATTATTATGGAAATTAATTATTAAGATGCCTAAACGAAGGAATTTGGCTAAAATCCCGTGATCCCGGGTCTGTGATGCGACTCCAATTTCTGGGTCTGTTTCCAATTTACCTGCCAAATTTCGGCTCATTCCGACACCGTCGCGACAAACGACAAAATTGCCCCTAGTGCGATTTTGCGTTGTTAATTTTCTGACCAACACATCTTCAGCCTGACATAATTAATACGGAAATTAATTATTCGGAGGCCTAAACGAACAAATTTGGTTAAAATCTCGTGATCCCAGTTATGTGCCCCGACTTCAATTTCTAGGGCCGTTTCCAATAAACCCGCCAAATTTCGGCCCATTCCGACAACGTCGCGACAAATGACAAAATTGCCCCTGGTGCATTTTTCTTTGTTAATTTTCTGTCCAACACTTCTTCAACCTGACATAATTAATACGAAAATTAATTATTCGGAGGCCTAAACGAAGGAATTTGGCTTAAATCCCGTGACCTAAGGTCTGTGCCACGAGTCCCATTTTTGGGGCTGTTTCCAATCAACCTACCAAATTTTGGCCCATTCCGACATCGTCGCGACAAATGAAAAAATTGCCTCTGGTGCGGTTTAAAGTTGTTAATTTTCTGTCCAACAAATCTTTCACCTGACATAATTAATACGGAAATTAATTATTCGGAGGCCTAAATAAAGGAATTTGGCTAAAATCCCGTGATCCCGGGTCTGTGCCCCAAGTCCAATTTCTCGAGCCATTTTCAATCAACCTGGCAAGTTTCAACCGATTTCGACACCGTCTCTGTGCCTCGAGTCCAATTTCAGGGGTCGTTTTCAATCAACCTGCCAAATTTCGGCCCATTCCGACGTCGTCGCGACAAATGACTAAATTGCCCCTGGTACGATTTTGCGTTGTTAATTTTCTATCCAAGACGTCTTCAACCTGACATAATTAATATGGAAATTAATCATTCGGAGGGCTAAACGAAGGAATTTAGCTAAAATCCCATGATCCCGGGTATGTGCCCCGAGTCCAATTTCTCGGGTCGCTTCCAATCAACCTGCCAAATTTCGGCCCATTCCGATACCGTCGTGACAAATGACGAAATTGCCCAGGTGTAGTTTTGCGTTGTTAATTTTATGTCCAACACTTCTTCAACCTCACATAATTAATACGAAAATTAATTATTCGGAGGCCTAAACGAAGGAATTTGGCTAAACTCCCGTGATCCCGGGTATGTGCCCCGAGTCCAATTTCTTTGGCCGTTACCAATTAACCTGCCAAATTTCGGCACAATAGAACACCGTCTCGACAAATGACGAAATTGCCCCTGGTGCGGTTTTTCTTTATTAATTTTTTGTCCAACACATCTTCAGCCTGAAATAATTAGTACGGGAATTAATTATTTAGAGGTCTAAATGAAGAAATTTGGCTAAAATCCCATGATCCCAGGTCTGTGCCCCGAGTCCAATTTCTTGGGTCGTTTCCGATCAACCTGCGAAATTTCGGTCTCCGATACCGTCGTGACAATTGACGAAATTACCCCTGGTGCGGTTTTGCGTTGTTAATTTTTTGTCCAACACATCTTCAGCCTGACAAAATTAATACGGAAATTAATTATTCGGAGGCCTAAATGAAGGAATTTGGCTAAAATCCCGTTATCCCGGGTCTGTGTCCCAAGTCCAATTTCTGGGGCCGTTTCCAATCAACCTGCCACATTTCGGCCCATTCCGACACCGTCGCGTCAAATGACGAAATTGCCCCTGGTGCGATTTTGCGTCGTTAATTTTCTGTCCAACACATCTTCAACCTGACATAATTAATACTTGGAGGCCTAAACGAAGGAATTTGGCTAAATTCCCATGATCCCGGGTCTGCGCCCCGAGTCCTATTTCTGGGGCCGTTTCGAACCAACCTGCCAAATTTCGGCCCACTCCGACACCATCGTGACAAATGACGAAATTGCTCCTGGTGCTGTTTTTCTTTGTTAATTTTCTGTCCGACACTTCTTCAGCCTGACATAATTAATTCAGAAATTAATTATTTGGAGGCCTAAACGAAGGAATTTGTCTAAAATTCCGTGATCCCGGGTCTGTGGCCCGATTCCAATTTCTGTGGCCGTTTCCAGTCAACCAGCCGAATTTCGGCCCATTCTGACGCCGTCGCGACAAATGAAAAAATTACCCTTGGTGCGGTTTTGCGTTGTTAATTTTTTGTCCAACACATCTTCAACTTGACATAATTAATACGAAAATTAATTATTCGGAGGCCTAAACGAAGGAATTTGGCTAAAATCCCGTGATCCCGGGTCTGTGCCCCGAGTCCAATTTCTGGTGCCGTTTCCAATCAACCTGCCCAATTTTGCCCCATTCAGACACCGTCGCGACAAATGACGAAATTTCCCATGGTGCAGTTTGTCTTTGTTAATTTTCAGTCCAGCACTTCTTAAACCGAACATAATTATTCAGAGGCCTAAACGAAGGAATCTGGCTAAAATCTCGTAATCTAGGATCTCTGCCCCGAGTCCAATTTCTGGGGCCGTTTCCAATCAACCAGCCAAATTTCGGCCCATTCCGACGCCGTCGCGACAAATGAGGAAATTGCCTCTGGTGCAGTTTTCCTTCGTTAATTTTCTATCCAACACATCTTCAACCTGACATAATTAATACGTAAATTAATTATTCGGAGGCCTAAACGAAGGAATTTAGCTAAAATCCGGTGATCTCGGGTTTGTGTCCCGAGTCCCATTTCTGGGGCCGTTTCCAATCAACAGGCCAAATTTCGGCCCATTCCGACACTGTCGCGACAAATGACGAAATTGCCCCTGGTGCAGTTTTGCTTTGTTAATTTTTTGTCCAACACATCTTCAACTTGACATAATTAATACGGAAATTAATTATTCGGAGGCCTAAACAAAGGAATTTGGCTAAAATCTCGTGATCCCGAGTCTGTGCCCCGAGTCCATTTTCTGGGGCCGTTTCCAATCTACCTGCCAAATTTTGGCCATTACGATACCATCGTGACAAATGGCGAAATTTTCCCTGGTGCGGTTTCTCTTTGTTAATTTTCCGTCCAACACTTCTTCAGCCTAACATAATTAATACAAAAATTAATTATTTAGAGGCCTAAACGAACGAATTTGGTTAAAATCTCGTGATCCCGGTTATGTTCCCCGGCTATAATTTCTGGGGCCGTTTCCAATAAACCCACCAAATTTTGGCCCATTCCGACACCGTCGCGACAAATAACAAAATTGCCCCTGGTGGGGCTTTGCGTTGTTAATTTTCTGTCCAACACATTTTCAGCCTGAAATAATTAATACGAAAATTAATTATTCGGAGGCCTATACGAAGGAATTTGGCTAAAATCCCGTGATACCGAGTCTGTTCCCCGAGTCCAATTTCTGGGGCCATTTCCAATCAACCTACCAAATTTCGGCACATTCCGACACCGTCGCAACAAATGACGAATTTGCCCCTGGTGCGTTTTTCTTTGTTAATTTGCTGTCCAACACTTCTTCAACCTGGCATAATTAATACGGAAATTAATTATTCGGAGGCCTAAACGAAGGAATTTGGCTAAAATCTCGTGACCCAGAGTCTGCGCCTCGAGTCCCATTTCTGGGGCTGTTTCCAATCAACCTGCCAAATATTGGCCCATTCCGACACCGTCGCGACAAATGAAAAAAATTGCCCCTGGTGCAGTTTTAAGTTGTTAATTTTCTGTCTAACACTTCTTCCACCTGGCAAATTTCGGCCCATTCCGACACCATCTTTGTGCCCCGAGTCTAATTTCTCGGGTCGTTTCCAATCAATCTGCCAAATGTCGGCCCATTCTGACACCATCGTGACAAATGACGAAATTGCCCAGGTGCGGTTTTGGATTGTTAATTTTATGTCCAACACTTCTTCAACTTCACATAATTACAACGAAAATTAATTATTCGGAGGCCTAAACGAAGGAATTTGGCTAAGATCCCGTGATCCCGGGTATGTGCCCCGAGTCCAATTTCTTTGGCCATTACCAATCAACCTGCCAAATTTCGGCCCAATCCAACACCGTCTGGACAAATGACGAAATTGCCCCTGGTGCGGTTTTTCTTTGCTAATTTTCTGTCCAGCACATCTTCAACCTGACATAATTAATACGTGAATTAATTATTCAGAGGTCTAAACAAAGGAATTTGGCTAAAATCCCATGATCTCAGGTCTGTGCCCCGAGTCCAATTTCTGAGGTCGTTTCCGTTCAACTTGCGAAATTTCGGCCCATTCTGTCAACGCCGCGACAATTGACGAAATTGCCCCTGGTGCGGTTTTGCGTTGTTAATTTTCAGTCCAACACATCTTCAGCCTGACATAATTAATACGAAAATTAATTATTCGGAGGCCTAAACGAAGGAATTTGGCTAAAATCCCGTGATCCCGGGTTTGTGCCCGAGTCCAATTTCTGGGGCCGTTTCCAATCAACCTGCCAAATTTCGGCCCATTCAGACATCGTCGCGACAAATGACAAAATTGCCCCTGGTGCAGTTTTGCGTTGTTAATTTTCTGTCCAACACATCTTCAACCTGACATAATTAATACTTGGAGGCCTAAACAAAGGAATTTGGCTAAAATCCCGTGATCCCGGGTTTGCGCCCCGAGTCCTATTTCTGGGGCCGTTTCCAACCAACTTGCCAAATTTCGGCCCATTCCGACACTGTCGCGACAAATGACGAAATTACTCCTGGTGCTGTTTTTCTTTGTTAATTTTCTGTCCGACACTTCTTCAGCCTGACATAATTAATTCGAAAATTAATTATTCAGAGGCCTAAACCAAGGAATTTGGCTAAAATCCCGTGATTTCGAGTCTGTGGCCCGATTCCAATTTCTGGGGCCGTTTCCAGTCAACCAGCCGAATTTCGGCCAATTCTGACGTTGTCACGACAAATGAAAAAATTGCCCCTGGTGCGATTTTGCGTTGCTAATTTTCTGTCCAATACATCTTCAACCTGGCATAATTAATACGGAAACTAATTATTCGGAGGCCTAAACGAAGGAATTTGCCTAAAATCCCGTGATCCCGGGTCTGTGCCCCAAGTCCAATTTCTGCTGCCGTTTCCAATCAACCTGCCCAATTTTGCCCCATTCAGACACCATCGCGACAAATGACAAAATTTCCCATGGTGCGGTTTGTCTTTGTTAATTTTCAGTCCAGCACTTCTTAAACCTAACATAATTATTCGGAGGCCTAAACGAAGGAATCTGGCTAAAATCCCGTGATCCAGGATCTGTGCCCCGAGTCCAATTTCTAGGGCCGTTTCCAATCAATCGGCCAAATTTCGGCCCATTCCGACGCCGTCGTGACAAATGACGAAATTTCCTCTGGTGCAGTTTTGCGTTTTTAATTTTCTGTCCAACACATCTTCAACCTGACATAATTAATACGAAAATTAATTATTCGGAGGCCTAAACGAACGAATTTGGCTAAAATTCCGTGATCCTGTGTCTGTGCCCCGACTCCAATTTCTGGGGCCATTTCCAATTAACCTGCCAAATTTCGGCCCATTCCGACACCATCGCGACAAATGACAAAATTACCCCTGGTAAGATTTTGCGTTGTTAATTTTCTATCCAACACATCTTCAACCTGGCATAATTAATACGGAAGCTTAAACAAAGGAATTTGGCTAAAATCCCATGATCCCGGGTCTGTGCCCCGAGTCCTTTTTTGGGGTTGTTTCCAATCATCCTGCTAATTTCGGCCCATTCCGACACCGTCGTGACAAATGACGAAATTTCCCACGGTGCGATTTTGTGTTGTTAATTTTCTATCAAACACATCTTCAACCTGACATAATTAAAATGAAAATTAATCTTTCGGAGGCCTAAACGAAGGAATTTGGCTAAAATCTCATGATCCCGGGACTATGCCCCGAGTCCAATTTCTTGGGCCGTTTCCAATCAACCAGCCAAATTTCGGCCCATTCCATCGCTGTCGTGACAATTTACGAAATTGCCCCTAGTGCGATTTTTCTTTATTAATTTTCCTCCAACACTTCTTCAATCGGACATAATTAATACTGAAATTAATTATTCGGAGGCCAACACGAAGGAATTCGGCTAAAATCCTGTGATCTCGGGTCTATGCCCGAGTCCAATTTTTGGGGCCGTTTCCAATCAACCTGCCAAACTTCGGGACATTCCGACACCGTCGCGACAAATGACGAAATTTCCTATGGTGCGGTTTTCCTTTGTTAATTTTCTGACCAACACTTCTTCAATCTGACATAATTAATACGGAAATTAATTATTCGGAGGGCAAAACGAAGGAATTTGGCTAAAATCCCGTGATCCCGGGTTCATGCCGCGAGTCCAACTTCTTAGGCCGTTTCCAATCAACCTGCCAAATTTTGGCCCACTCCAACACCGTCGTGACAAATGACAAAATTGCCCTTGGTGCGGTTTTGCGTTGCTAATTTTCTGTTCAACACATCTTCAACCTGAAATAATTAATACGGAAATTAATTATTCGGAGGCCTAAACGAAAGAATTTGGCTAAAATCACGTGATCCCGGGTATGTGCCACGAGTCCAATTTCTGGGGCCGTTTCTAATTAACC
The DNA here is from genome assembly GCF_002742605.1 of Olea europaea var. sylvestris. Taxonomy (NCBI): domain Eukaryota; kingdom Viridiplantae; phylum Streptophyta; class Magnoliopsida; order Lamiales; family Oleaceae; genus Olea; species Olea europaea. Next base: position 302,487 of record NW_019265980.1, on the reverse strand, counting down.
TGCCAAATTTCGGCACATTCCAACACCTTCACGACAAATGATGAAATTACCCCTGGTTCGATTTTGCGTTGTTAATTTTCTGTCCAACACTTCTTCAATCTGACATAATTAATACAGAAATTAATTATTCGGAGGCCTATACGAAGGAATTGGCTAAAATCCCATGATCTCTGGTCTATGCCCCGAGTCCAATTTCTGGGGCCGTTTCTAATTAACCTGCCAAATTTCGGCCCATTCCGACACTGTCACGACAAATGACGAAATTGCCCGTGTAATTATTCGGAGGCCTATACGAAGGAATTGGCTAAAATCCCATGATCTCTGGTCTATGCCCCGAGTCCAATTTCTGGGGCCGTTTCTAATTAACCTGCCAAATTTCGGCCCATTCCGACACTGTCACGACAAATGACGAAATTGCCCGTGTAATTATTCGGAGGCCTATACGAAGGAATTGGCTAAAATCCCATGATCTCTGGTCTATGCCCCGAGTCCAATTTCTGGGGCCGTTTCTAATTAACCTGCCAAATTTCGGCCCATTCCGACACTGTCACGACAAATGACGAAATTGCCCGTGTAATTATTCGGAGGCCTATACGAAGGAATTGGCTAAAATCCCATGATCTCTGGTCTATGCCCCGAGTCCAATTTCTGGGGCCGTTTCTAATTAACCTGCCAAATTTCGGCCCATTCCGACACTGTCACGACAAATGACGAAATTGCCCGTGTAATTATTCGGAGGCCTATACGAAGGAATTGGCTAAAATCCCATGATCTCTGGTCTATGCCCCGAGTCCAATTTCTGGGGCCGTTTCTAATTAACCTGCCAAATTTCGGCCCATTCCGACACTGTCACGACAAATGACGAAATTGCCCGTGTAATTATTCGGAGGCCTATACGAAGGAATTGGCTAAAATCCCATGATCTCTGGTCTATGCCCCGAGTCCAATTTCTGGGGCCGTTTCTAATTAACCTGCCAAATTTCGGCCCATTCCGACACTGTCACGACAAATGACGAAATTGCCCGTGTAATTATTCGGAGGCCTATACGAAGGAATTGGCTAAAATCCCATGATCTCTGGTCTATGCCCCGAGTCCAATTTCTGGGGCCGTTTCTAATTAACCTGCCAAATTTCGGCCCATTCCGACACTGTCACGACAAATGACGAAATTGCCCGTGTAATTATTCGGAGGCCTATACGAAGGAATTGGCTAAAATCCCATGATCTCTGGTCTATGCCCCGAGTCCAATTTCTGGGGCCGTTTCTAATTAACCTGCCAAATTTCGGCCCATTCCGACACTGTCACGACAAATGACGAAATTGCCCGTGTAATTATTCGGAGGCCTATACGAAGGAATTGGCTAAAATCCCATGATCTCTGGTCTATGCCCCGAGTCCAATTTCTGGGGCCGTTTCTAATTAACCTGCCAAATTTCGGCCCATTCCGACACTGTCACGACAAATGACGAAATTGCCCGTGTAATTATTCGGAGGCCTATACGAAGGAATTGGCTAAAATCCCATGATCTCTGGTCTATGCCCCGAGTCCAATTTCTGGGGCCGTTTCTAATTAACCTGCCAAATTTCGGCCCATTCCGACACTGTCACGACAAATGACGAAATTGCCCGTGTAATTATTCGGAGGCCTATACGAAGGAATTGGCTAAAATCCCATGATCTCTGGTCTATGCCCCGAGTCCAATTTCTGGGGCCGTTTCTAATTAACCTGCCAAATTTCGGCCCATTCCGACACTGTCACGACAAATGACGAAATTGCCCGTGTAATTATTCGGAGGCCTATACGAAGGAATTGGCTAAAATCCCATGATCTCTGGTCTATGCCCCGAGTCCAATTTCTGGGGCCGTTTCTAATTAACCTGCCAAATTTCGGCACATTCCAACACCTTCACGACAAATGATGAAATTACCCCTGGTTCGATTTTGCGTTGTTAATTTTCTGTCCAACACTTCTTCAATCTGACATAATTAATACGAAAATCAATTATTCGGAGGCCTAAACGAAGGAATTGGCTAAAATCCCATGATCCCGGGTCTGTGCCCCGAGTCCAATTTCTGAGGCCGTTACCAATCAACTTGCCAAATTTTGGCCCATTCCAACACTGTCTTGACAAATGACAAAATTACCCCTGGTGCGGTTTTGCGTTGTTAATTTTCTGTCCAACACATCTTCAAGCTGACATAATTAATACGAAAATTAATTATACGGAGGCCTAAACGAAGGAATTTGGCTTAAATCCCGTGATCCCGGGTATGTGTCCCGAGTCCAATTTCTGGGGCCTTTTCTAATCAACCTGCCAAATTTCGACACATTCCGACACCGTCACGACAAATGATGAAATTGCCCCTGGTTCGATTTTGCGTTGTTAATTTTTTGTCCAACACTTCTCCAACCTGACATAATTAATGCAGAAATTAATTATTCGGAGGCCTAAACAAAGGAATTTGGCTAAAATCCCGTGATCCAGGGTATGTGCTCCGACTTCAATTTCACGGGCCGTTTCCAATCAACCAGCCAAATTTCGGCCCCTTACGACACCGTCGCGACAAATTACGAAATTGCCCTTGGTGCAGTTTTTCTTTGTAAGTTTTCTATCCAACACTTCTTCAACCGGACATAATTAATACAGAAATTAATTATTCAGAGGCCTAAACGAAGGAATTTAGTTAAAATCCTGTGACCCCGAGTCTGTGCCTCGAGTCCAATTTCTGGGGCCGTTTCCAATCAACCTGCCAAATTTCTGCCCATTCCAACACCGTCGCTACAAATGACTAAATTACCCCTGGTGCGGTTTTACGTTGTTAATTTTTTGTCCAACACATCTTCAACCTGACATAATTAATACGGAAATTAATTATACGAAGGCCTAAGCGAAGGAATTTGGCTAAAATCTCGTGATCCCGGGTATGTGCCCCGAGTCCAATTTCTAGGGCCGTTTCTAATCAACTTGCCAAATTTCGACACATTCCGACACTGTCACGACAAATGACGAAATTGCACCTGGTTCGGTTTTGCGTTGTTAATTTTCTATCCAACACTTCTCCAACCTGACATAATTAATGCAGAAATTAATTATTCGGAGGCCTAAACAAAGGAATTTGGCCAAAATCCCATGAACCAGGTCTGTGCCCCGAGTCCAATTTCTGGGGTTGTTTCCAATCAACTTGTCAAATTTCGGCCCGTTCCGACACCGTCGCGACAAATGATGAAATTGACCTTGGTGCAGTTTTATTTGTTAATTTTCTGTCCAACACATCTTCAACCTGACATAATTAATAAGGAAATTAATTAGTCGGAGTCCTAAACGAAGGAATATGGCTAAAATCCCGTGATCCAGGGTTAGTGCCTCGACTCCAATTTCTAAGGCCATTTCCAATCAACCTGCAAAATTTCGGCCCATTCCGACACCGTCGCGACAAATTACAAAATTGCCTCTAGTGCAGTTTTGAGTTGTTAATTTTTTGTCCAACACATCTTCAACCTTACATAATTAATACGGAAATTAATTATTCGGAGGCCTAAACGAAGGAATTTGGGTAAAATCTCGTGACCCCGGGTCTGTGCCCCGAGTCCAATTTCTGGGGCCGTTTCCAATCAACCTGCCAAATTTAGGCCTATTCCGACACCTTCGTGACAAATGATGAAATTACCCCTGGTGCGATTTTGCGTTGTTAATTTTCTATCCAATACATCTTCATCCTGACGTAATTAATACAAAAATTAATTATTCGGAGGCATAAACGAAGGAATTTGGCTAAAATCCCATGACCCCGGGTCTGTGCCCCGAGTCGAATTTCTCAGGCTGTTTCCAATCAACCTGTCAAATTTCGGCCCACTCCGACACCGTTGCGACAAATGACGAAATTTTCGCTGGTGCGATTTTTCTTTGTTAATTTTCTGTCCAACACTTTTTCAATCTGACATATTTAATACGGAATTTAATTACTCAGAGGCCTAAACGAAGGAATCCGGCTAAAATCATGTGATCCCGTGTTAGTGCCCCGAGTCTAATTTCTGGGGCCGTTTCCAACCAACCTGCCAAATTTCAGCCAATTCCGACATCGTTGCGACAAATGACGAAATTGCCCCTGGTGTGATTTTGCGTTGTTAATTTTCTATCCAACACATCTTCAACCTAACATAATTAATACGAAAATTAATTATTCGGAGGCCTAAACGAAGGAATTTGGCTAAAATCCAGCGATCCCGGGTATGTGCCCGGAGTCCAATTTCTCGGGCCGTTTCCAATCAACCTGCCAAATTTCGGCCTATTCCGACACCGTCGCGACAAATGACGAAATGCCCCGTGGTGCGGTTTTTCTTTATTAATTTTCTGTCGAACACTTCTTCAACCTAACATAATTAATATGGAAATTAATTATTCGGAGGCCTAAACGAAGGAATTTGGCTAAAATCCCGTTATCCCGGGTCTGTGTCCCGAGTCCAATTTCTGGGGCCGTTTCCAATCTAACTGCCAAATTTCAGCCCATTCCGACACCGTCGCGACAAATGACGAAATTGCCCCTGGTACAGTTTTTCTTTGTTAATTTTCAATCCAACACTTCTTCAACCTGACATAATTAATACGAAAATTAATTATTCGGAGGGCTAAACGAAGGAATTTGGCTAAAATCCCGTGATCCCGGGTCTGTGCCCCGAGTCCAATTTCAATCAACGCGCCAAATTTCGGCCCCTGGTGTGGTTTTGCGTTGTTAATTTTCTGTCCAACACATCTTCAGCCTGGCATAATTAATATGAAAATTAATTATTCGGAAGCCTAAACGAAGGAATTTGGCTAAAATCCCGTGACCCCGGATCTGTGCCCCGAGTCCAATTTCTCGGGCCGTATCCAATCAACCCATCAAATTTTGGCCCATTCCGATACCGTCGTGACAAATGACAAAATTTCCCTTGGTGCGGTTTTTCTTTATTAATTTTATGTCCAACACTTCTTCAATCTGACATAATTAATATGGAATTTAATTATTCGGAGGGCTGAACGAAAGATTTTGGCTAAAGTCCCGTGATCCCGAGTCTGTGCCCCGAGTCCAATTCCTGGGGTCATTTCTAATAAACCTGCCAAATTTCGGCCCATTCTGACACCGATGCGACAAATGACGAAATTGCCCCTGGTGCGATTTTGCGTTGATAATTTTCTGTCCAACACATCTTCAACCTGACATAATTGGTACGAAAATTAATTATTCGGAGGCCTAAACGAAGGAATTTAGCTAAAATCCCGTGATCATGGGTCTGTGCCCTGAGTCCAATTTCTCGTGCCGATTCCAATCAACCTGCCGAATTTGGGCCCAGTCCGATACCATCGCGACAAATGACAAAATTGTCCCAGGTGCGGTTTTTCTTTTTTAATTCTCTATCCAGCACTTCTTCAACCTGACACAGTAAATACGGAAATTAATTATTCGAAGGGCTAAACGAAGGAATTTGGCTAAAATCCAGTGGCCCCGGGTCTGTGCTCCAAGTCCAATTTCTCGGGCCGTTTCCAATCAACCTGCCAAATTTCAGACCATTCCGATACCGTCGCGACAAATTACCAAATTTCCCCAGGAACAATTTTTCTTTGTTAATTTTTGGTCCAACACTTCTTCAATCTGACATAATTAATACGGAAATTAATTATTCGGGGGCCTAAACGAAGGAATTTGGCTAAAATCCCATGATCCCGGGTCTGAATCTCGAGTCCAATTTCTGGGGCCGTTTCTAATCTATCTGCCAAATTTTGCCCAATTTCGACACCGTCGCGACAAATGACGAAATTTCCCCTAGTCCGATTTTTATTTGTTAATTTTCTATCCAACACTTCTTCAAACTGACATAATTAATATGAAAATTAATTATTCGGAGGCCTAAACAAAGGAATTTGGCTATAATCCTGTGATCCCGGGTCTGTGCCCCGAGTCCAATTTCTGGGGCCGTTTCCAATAAACCTACAAAATTTCGGCCTATTCCGACTCGTCGCGACAAATGACAAAATTGCCCCTGGTGTGGTATTGCGTTGTTAATTTTCTGTCCAACACATCTTCAGCCTGACATAATTAATATGAAAATAAATTATTCGGAGGCCTAAATGAAGGAATTTGGCAAAATTCCGTGACCCCGGGTCTGTGCCTTGAGTCCAATTTCTCCGGCCGTTTCCAATCAACCTGCCAAATTTCGGCCCATTCCAGTACCGTCGCGACAAATGAAGAAATTTCCCTTGGTGCGATTTTTCTTTGTTAATTTTTTGTCCAACACTTCTTCAATCTGACATATTTAATACGGAATTTAATTACTCGGAGGCCTAAACGAAGGAATTCGGCTAAAATCCTGTGACCCCGGGTCTGTGCCCCGAGTCCAATTTCTGGGGCCATTTCCAATCAACCTGCCAAATTTCAGCCAATTTCGACACCGGTGCGACAAATGACGAAATTGCCCCTAGTGCGGTTTTGCGTTGATAATTTTCTGTCCAACACATCTTCAACCTGACATAATCGATACGGAAATTAATTATTCAGAGGCCTAAACGAAGGAATTCGACTAAAATCCCGTAATTTTGGGTCTGTGCCCTGAGTCCAATTTCTCGGGCCGATTCCAATCAACCTGCCCAATTTCGACCCATTTCGATACCATCACGACAAATGACGAAATTGCCCCTCGTATGATTTTTCTTTGTTAATTTTCTGCCCAACAATTCTTCAACCTGACCTAATTAATATGGAAATTAATTATTCGAAGGCCTTAACGAAGGAATTTGGCTAAAATCCCGTGATCCCGGGTCTGTGCCCTGAGTCCAATTTCTGGGGCCGTTTCCAATCAACTTGCCAAATTTAGGCCCATTCCGACACCGTCGCGACAGATGATAAAATTGCCCCTGCTGCGATTTTGTGTTGTTAATTTTCTGTCCAACACATCTTCATCCTGATATAATTAATAAGGAAATTAATTATTCGGAGGCCTAAACGAAGGTATCTGGCTAAAATCCAGTGATCCCGGGTACGTGCCCTGAGTCCAATTTCTCGGGCCGTTTCTGATCAAGCTGCCAAATTTCGGCCCATTCCGACACCGTTGCGACAAATGACGAAATGTCCCGTGGTGCGGTTTTCCTTTGTTAATATTCTATCCAATACTTCTTCAACCTGACATAATAAGTACGGAAATTAATTATTCGGAGGCCTAAAGGAAGGAATTTGGCTATAGTCCCGTGATCCCGGGTATGTGTCCCGAGTCCAATTTCTAGGGCCGTTTCATATCAACCTACCAAATTTCGACACATTTCGATACTGTCACGACAAATGACGAAATTGCCCCTAGTTCGGTTTTGTGTTGTTAATTTTCTGTCCAACACTTCTCCAACCTGACATAATTAATGCAGAAATTAATTATTCGGAGGCCTAAACAAAGGAATTTGGCCAAAATCCAGCGAACCAGGTCTGTACCCCGAGTCCAATTTCTGGGCTGTTCCCAATCAACCTATCAAATTTTGGCCCATTCCGACACCATCGTGACAAATGACGAAATTGGCCCTGGTGCAGTTTTATTTGTTAATTTTCTGTCCAACACATCTTCAACCTGACATAATTAATAAGGAAATTAATTAGTCGGAGGCCTAAATGAAGGAATATGGCTAAAATCCCGTGATCCAGGGTTTGTGCCTCGACTCCAATTTCTAAGGCCGTTTCCAATCAACCTGCAAAATTTCGGCCCATTCCGACACCGTCGCGACAAATTACAAAATTGCCTCCAGTGCAGTTTTGAGTTTTTAATTTTCTGTTCAACACATCTTCAACCTTACATAATTAATACGGAAATTAATTATTCGGAGGCCTAAACGAAGGAATTTGGCTAAAATCTTGTGATCTCGGGTCTGTGCCTCGAGTCCAATTTCTGGGTCGTTTCCAGTCAACCTACCAAATTTCGGCCCAATCCGACACCGTCGCGACAAATGACGAAATTGCCCCGGGTACGGTTTTGCGTTGTTAATTTTCTACCCAACACATCTTCAGCCTGACATAAATAATACGAAAATTAATTATTCGGAGGCCTAAACAAAGGAATTTGGCTAAAATCCCGTGATCTCGGGTTTGTGCCCCGAGTCCAATTTCTGGGACCGTTTCCAATCAACCTGCCAAATTTCGGCCCATTCTGACACCGTCGCAAGAAATGACAAAATTGCCCCTGGTGCGGCTTTTCTTTTTTAATTTTCTGTCCATCATTTCTTCAACCTGACATAATTAATACGGAAATTAATTATTCGGAGGCCTAAACGAAGAAATTTAGGTAAAATCTTGTAACCCCGGGTCTGTGCCCCGAGTCCAATTTCTGGGGCCGTTTCCAATCAACCTGCCAAATTTTGGCCTATTCCGACACCTTCGCGACAAATGACGAAATTGCCCCTGGTGCGGTTTTGCGTTGTTAATTTTCTATCCAACACATCTTCATCCTGAGGTAATTAATACGAAAATTAATTATTCGGAGGTACAAACGAAGGAATTTGGCTAAAATCCTAAGACCTCGGGTTTATGCCCCGAGTCCAATTTCTCAGGCCGTTTCCAATCAACCTGTCAAATTTCGGCCCATTCCGACACCGTCGCGACAAATGACGAAATTTCCCCTGGTGCGATTTTTCTTTGTTAATTTTTTGTCCAACACTTCTTCAATCTGACATATTTAATACGGAATTTAATTACTCGGAGGCCTAAACGAAGGAATTCAGCTAAAATCCTGTGACCCCGGGTCTGTGCCCCGAGTCCAATTTCTGGGGCGGTTTCCAATCAACCTGCCAAATTTCAGCCAATTCCAACATCGTCGCGACAAATGACGAAATTGCCCCTGGTGTGGTTTTGCGTTGTTAATTTTCTGTCCAACACATCTTCAACCTAGCAAAATTAATACGAAAATTAATTATTCGGAGGCCTGAACGAAGGAATTTGGCTAAAATCCAGCGATCTCGGGTATTTGCCCCGAGTCCAATTTCTCGTGCTTCAATCAACCTGCCAAATTTCGGCCCATTCCGACACCGTCGCGACAAATGATGAAATGGCCCGTGGTGCGGCTTTTCTTTACTAATTTCCTGTCCAACACTTCTTCAACCTGACATAATTAATACGGAAATTAATTTTTCGGAGGCCTAAAGGAAGGAATTTGGCTAAAATCCCGTGATCCCGGGTCTGTGTCCCGAGTTCAATTTCTGGGGCTGTTTCCAATCTAACTGCCAAATTTCAGCCCATTCCGACACCGTCGCGACAAATGACGAAATTGCCCCTGGTACAGTTTTTCTATGTTGATTTTCAATCCAACACTTCTTCAACCTGAGATAATTAATACGGAAATTAATTATTCGGAGGCCTAAATGAAGGAATTTGGCTAAAATCACGTGATCCCGAGTCTGTGCCCGAGTCAAATTTCTCGGGGCCGTTTCCAATCAACCTGCCAAATTTCGGCCCATTCCGACTCATCGCGACAGATGACAAAATTGCCCCTAATGCGATTTTACGTTGTTAATTTTCAGTCCAACACATCTTCAGCCTGACATAATTAATACGAAAATTAATTATTTGGAGGACTAAATGAAGGAATTTGGCTAAAAATCCTTGACCCCGGGTCTATGCCCCAAGTCAAATTTCTCGGGTCGTTTCCAATCAACCTGCCAAATTTCGGCCCATTCCGACACTGTCACGACAAATGACGAAATTGCCCCTAGTGCGGTTTTTCTTTGTTAATTTTCTATCCAACACTTCTACAACCTACCATAATTTATACGAAAATTAATTATTCGGAGGCCTAAACGAAGGAATTTGGCTAAAATCCCGTGACCTCGGGTCTATGCCCCGAGTCCAATTTCTCGAGCCGTTTCCAATCAACCTGCAAAATTTCGGCCCATTTTGACTCATCGTGACAGGTGACGAAATTGAACCTGGTGTGGTTTTGCGTTGTTAATTTTCTATCCAACACATCTTCAGCCTGACATAATTAATACGGAAATTAATTATTCGGAGGCCTAAACGAAGGAATTTGGCTAAAATCCCGTGACCCCGGATCTGTGCCCCGAGTCCAATTTCTCGGGCCGTATCCAATCAACCCGTTAAATTTTGGCCCATTCCGATACCGTCGCGACAAATGACAAAATTTCCCCTGGTGCGATTTTTCTTTGTTAATTTTCTGTACAACACTTCTTCAATCTGACCTAATTAATATAGAATTTAATTATTCGGAGGGCTAAATGAAGGAATTTGGCTAAAATCCCGTGATCCCGGGTCTGTGCCCCGAGTCCAATTCCAGGGGTCATTTCTAATAAACCTGCCAAATTTCGGCCCATTTTGACACCGGTGCAACAAATGACGAAATTGCCCCTGGTGCGGTTTTGCGTTGACAATTTTCTGTCCAACACATCTTCAACCTGACATACTTGGCAGGAAAATTAATTATTAGAAGGCCTAAACGAAGGAATTTAGCTAAAATCCCGTGATCATGGGTCTGTGCGCCGAGTCCAATTTCTCGTGCCGATTCCAATCAACCTGCTGAATTTGGGCCCAGTCCAATACCACCGCGACAAATGACGAAATTGCCCCCGGTGCGATTTTTCTTTTTTAATTCTCTATCCAGGACTTCTTCAACCTGACATAATAAATACGGAAATTAATTATTCGAAGACCTAAACAAAGGAATTTGGCTAAAATCCAGTGACCCCGGGTCTGTGCCCCAAGTCCAATTTCTCTGGCCGTTTCCAATCAACCTGCCAAATTTCGGACCATTCCGACACCGTCGTGACAAATGAGGAAATTTCCCCTGGTACGGTTTTTCTTTGTTAATTTTCGGTCCAACACTTCTTCAATCTGACATAATTAATACGGAAATTAATTATTCGGGGGCCTAAACGAAGGAATTTGGCTAAAATCCCATGATCCCGGGTCTGAATCTCGAGTCCAATTTTCGAGGCCGTTTCCAATCAACCTGCCAAATTTCAGCCAATTCCGACATCGTCGCGACAAATGACGAAATTGCCCCTGGTGCGGTATTGCGTTGTTAATTTTTTGTCCAACACGTCTTCAACCTAGCATAATTAATACGAAAATTAATTATTCGGAGGCCTAAACGAAGGAATTTGGCTAAAATCCAGCGATCCCGGGTATTTGCCCCGAGTCCAATTTGTCGGGCCGTTTTCAATCAACCTGCCAAATTTCGGCCCATTCCGACACCGTCGTAACAAATGATGAAATGGCCCGTGGTGCGGCTTTTCTTTACTAATTTTCTGTCCAACACTTCTTCAACCTGACAAAATTAATACGGAAATTAATTATTCGGAGGCCTAAAGGAAGGAATTTGGCTAAATTCCCGTGATCCCGGGTCTGTGTCCCGAGTCCAATTTCTGGGGCCGTTTCCAATCTAACTGCCAAATTTCAGCCCATTCCGACACCGTCGCGACAAATGACGAAATTGCCCCTGGTACAGTTTTTCTTTGTTAATTTTCAATCCAACACTTCTTCAACCTGAGATAATTAATACGGAAATTAATTATTCGGAGGCCTAAACGAAGGAATTTGTCTAAAATCATGTGATCCCGAGTCTGTGCCCCGAGTCAAATTTTTCGGGCCGTTTCCAATCAACCTGCCAAATTTCGGCCCATTCCGACTCGTCGCGACAGATGACAAAATTGCCCCTAATGCGGTTTTACGTTGTTAATTTTCAGTCCAACACATCTTCAGCCTGACATAATTAATTATCCGGAGGACTAAACGAAGGAATTTGGCTAAAATTCCTTGACCCCGGGTCTGTGCCCCAAGTCAAATTTCTCGGGTCGTTTCCAATCAACCTGCCAAATGACGAAATTGCCCCTGGTGCGGTTTTTCTTTGTTAATTTTCTATCCAACACTTCTACAACCTACCATAATTTATACGAAAATTAATTATTCGGAGACCTAAAGGAAGGAATTTGGCTAAAATCCCGTGACCTCGGGTCTAAGCCCCGAGTCCAATTTCTCGGGCCGTTTCCAATCAACCTGCCAAATTTCGGCCCATTTCAACTTGTCGCGACAGGTGACGAAATTGAACCTGGTGTGGTTTTGCGTTGTTAATTTTCTGTCCAACACATCTTCAGCCTGACATAATTAATATTGAAATTAATTATTCGTAGGCCTAAACGAAGGAATTTGGCTAAAATCCCGTGACCCTGAATCTGTGCCCCGAGTCCAATTTCTCGGGTCGTATCCAATCAACCCGTCAAATTTTGGCCCATTCCGATACCGTCGTGACAAATGACAAAATTTCCCCTGGTGCGGTTTTTCTTTGTTTATTTTCTGTCCAACACTTCTTCAATCTGACATAATTAATATATAATTTAATTATTCAGAGGCTAAACGAAGGAATTTGGCTAAAATCCCGTGATCCCGGGTGTGTGCCCCGAGTCCAATTCCAGGGGTCATTTCTAATAAACCTGCCAAATTTCGGCCCATTCTGACACCGGTGCAACAAATGATGAAATTGCCCCTGGTGCGATTTTGCGTTGACAATTTTCTGTCCAACACATCTTCAACCTGACATACTTGGCACGAAAATTAATTATTCAAAGGCCTAAACGAAGAAATTTAGCTAAAATCCCGTGATCACGGGTCTGTGCGCCGAGTCTAATTTCTCATCCCGATTCCAATCAACCTGTTGAATTTGGGCCCAGTCCGATACCATAGCGACAAATGACGAAATTGCCCCTGGTGCGGTTTTTCTTTTTTAATTCTCTATCCAAGACTTCTTCAACCTGACATAATAAATACGGAAATTAATTATTCGAAGGCCTAAACAAAGGAATTTGGCTAAAATCCAGTGACCCCGGGTCTGTGCCCCAAGTCCAATTTCTCTGGCCATTTCCAATCAACCTGCCAAATTTTGGACCATTCTGACACCGTCGTAACAAATGAGGAAATTTTCCCCTGGTACGATTTTTCTTTGTTAATTTTCGGTCCAACACTTCTTCAATCTGACATAATTAATACGGAAATTAATTAATCGGGGGCCTAAACGACGGAATTTGGCTAAAATCTCATGATCCCGGGTCTAAATCCCGAGTCCAATTTCTAGGGCCGTTTCCAATCTATCTGCAAAACTTCGCCCCATTCCGACACCGTCGCGGCAAATAACGAAATTGCCCCTAGTCCGATTTTTCTTTGTTAATTTTCTATCCAACACTTCTTCAAACTGACATAACTAATACGAAATTAATTATTCGGAGACCTAAACGAAGGAATTTGGCTAAAATCCTATGATCCCGGGTCTGTGCCACGAGTCCAATTTCTGGGGCCATTTCCAATAAACCTGCCAAATTTCGGCCTATTCCGACTCGTCGCAAGAAATGACAAAATTGCCCCTGGTGCGGTATTGCATTGTTAAGTTTCTGTCCAACACATCTTCAGCCTGACAAAATTAATACGAAAATTAATTATTCGGAGGCCTAAACGAAGGAATTTGGCTAAAATCCCGTGACCCCGGGTCTGTACCTCGAGTCTAATTTCTCAGGCCGTTTCCAATCAACCTGCCAAATTTTGGCCCATTCCTGCACCGTCACGACAAATGACGAAATTTTTCCCTGGGTGCGATTTTTCTTTGTTAATTTTCTGTTCAACACATCTTCAAACTGACATAATTAATACAAAAATTAATTATTCGGAGGCCTAAACGAAGGAATTTGGCTAAAATCCTGTGATCCCGGGTTTCTGCCTCGAGTCCAATTTCTGGGGTCGTTTCCAATAAACCTACCAAATTTCGGCCCATTCCGACTTGTCGCTACAAATGACCAAATTACCCCTGGTGCAGTATTGCGTTGTTAATTTTCTGTCCAACACATCTTCAGCCTGACATAATTAATACAAAAATTAATTATTCGGAGGCCCAAACGAAAGAATTTGGCTAAAATCCCATGACCCCGGGTCTGTGCCTTGAGTCCAATTTCTCAGGCCGTTTCCAATCAACCTGCCAAATTTCGGCCAATTCCAGTACTGTCGTGACAAGTGACGAAATTTCCCCTGGTGCGATTTTTCTTTGTTAATTTTCTGTCCAACACTTCTCCAATCTGACACAATTAATATGGAAATTAATTATTCTGTGGCCTAAACGAAGGAATTTGGCGAAAATCCCGTGATCCCGGGTCTGTGCCTTGAGTCCAATTTCTGGAGCCGTTTTCAATAAACCTACCAAATTTCGGCCCATTCCGACACCGGTGCGACAAATGACGAAATTGCCCCTGGTGCGGTTTTACGTTGATAATTTTCTGTCCAACACATCTTCAACCTGACATAATTGATAGGAAAATTAATTATTCAGAGGCCTAAACGAAGGAATTCGGCTAAAATCCCGTTATTCCGGGTCTGTGCCCCGAGTCCAATTTCTCGGGCCGTTTCCAATCAACTGCCAAATTTTAGCCCATTTCGACACCATCACGAAAAATGACGAAATGTCCCTTGGTGCGATTTTTCTTTGTTAATTTTTTGTCCAACACTTCTTCAACCTGACATAATTAAAACGAAAATTAATTAATCGGAGGTCTAAACGAAGGAATTTGGCTAAAATCCCGCGATCCCGAGTCTGTGCCCCGACACCAATTTCTGGGGTCGTTTCCAATCTACCTGCCAAATTTCATCGCATTTCGACACCGTCACGATAAATGATGAAATTGCCCTCAATGCCGTTTTGCGTTGTTAATTTTCTATCCAACACATCTTCAGCATAATATAATTAATATGGAAATTAGTTATTTGGAGGCCTAAACGAAGGAATTTGGCCAAAATCCCGTGATCCTGGGTCTTTGCCCCGAGTCCAATTTTTAAGGTCGTTTCCAATCAACCTGCCAAATTTCGGCCCATTCCGACACCGTAGCGACAAATGACAAAATTGCCCCGGGTGCGGTTTGGAAATTAATTATTCAGAGGCCTAAAGGAGGGATCTTGGCTAAAACCTGTGATCCCGGGTTTGTGCCTCGAGTCCAATTTCTGGGGCCACTTCAATCACCCTGCCAAATTTCGGCCCATTCTGACACCGTCGCGACCAATGACGAAATTACCCCTGGTGCGGTTTTTCTTTGTTAATTTTCTATCCAACACTTCTTCAACCTGACATAATTAATATGGAAAATAATTATTCGGAGGCCTAAACGGAGGAATTTGGCTAAAATCCCGTGATCCCGGGTACGTGCCCCAAGTCCAATTTCTGAGGCCGTTTCCAATCAACCTACCAAATTTCGGCACATTCCGACGCCATCGCGACAAACGACGAAATTTCCTCCGGTGCGGTTTTTCTATGTTAATTTTCTGTCCAACGTTTCTTCAATCTGAAATAATTAATACAAAAATCAATTATTCGGAGGCCTAAACGAAGGAATTTGGCTAAAATCCCATGATCCGGGGTCTGTGCCTCGAGTCCAATTTCTGGGGCCGTTTCCAATCAACTTGCCAAATTTCGCCCATTCCAACACTGTCGCGACAAACGACAAAATTACCCCTGTGCGGTTTTGCGTTGTTAATTTTCTGTCCAACACATCTTCAACCTGACATAATTAATACGAAAATTAATTATACGGAGGCCTAAACAAAGGAATTTGGCTAAAATCCCGTGATCCCGGGTATGTGTCCCGAGTCCAATTTCTGGGGCCTTTTCTAATCAACCTGCCAAATTTCGACACATTCCGACACCGTCACGACAAATGATGAAATTGCCCTTGGTTCGATTTTGCGTTGTTAATTTTCTGTCCAACACTTCTCCAACCTGACATAATTAATGCAGAAATTAATTATTCGGAGGCCTAAACAAAGGAATTTGGCTAAAATCCCGTGATCCAGGGTATGTGCTCCGACTTCAATTTCTCGGGCCGTTTCCAATCAACCAGCCAAATTTCGGCCCCTTACGACAGCGTCACTACAAATTACAAAACTGCCCTTGGTTCAGTTTTTCTTTGTAAGTTTTCTATCCAACACTTCTTCAACCAGACATAATTAATACGAAAATTAATTATTCAGAGGCCTAAACGAAGGAATTTGGCTAAAATCCTGTGACCCCGAGTCTGTGCCTCGAGTCCAATTTCTGGGGCCGTTTCCAATCAACCTGCCAAATTTCTGCCCATTCCAACACCGTCGCTACAAATGACTAAATTACCCCTGGTGCGGTTTTGCGTTGTTAATTTTCTGTCCAACACATCTTCAACCTGACATAATTAATACGGAAATTAATTATACGGAGGCCTAAACGAATGAATTTGGCTAAAATCTCGTGATCCCGGGTATGTGCCCCGAGTCCAATTTTTGGGGCTGTTTCTAATCAACCTTCCAAATTTCGACACATTCCGACACTGTCACGACAAATGACGAAATTGCACCTGGTTCGGTTTTGCGTTGTTAATTTTCAATCCAACACTTGTCCAACCTGACATAATTAATGCAGAAATTAATTATTCGGAGGCCTTAACTGTCACGACAAATGACGAAATTTCCTCTTCTTCAACCTGACATAATTAATGCAGAAATTAATTATTCGGAGGCATAAACGAAGGAATATGGCTAAAATCCCGTGATCCCGGGTCTGTGCCCCGAGTCCAATTTTTGGGGCTGTTTCTAATCAACCTTCCAAATTTCGACACATTCCGACACTGTCACGACAAATGACGAAATTTCCTCTTCTTCAACCTGACATAATTAATGCAGAAATTAATTATTCGGAGGCATAAACGAAGGAATATGGCTAAAATCCCGTGATCCCGGGTCTGTGCCCCGAGTCCAATTTTTGGGGCTGTTTCTAATCAACCTTCCAAATTTCGACACATTCCGACACTGTCACGACAAATGACGAAATTTCCTCTTCTTCAACCTGACATAATTAATGCAGAAATTAATTATTCGGAGGCCTAAATGAAGGAATTTGGCTAAAATCCCGTGATCCCGGGTCTGTGCCCCGAGTCCAATTTCTGGGTCGTTTCCAGTCAACCTGCCAAATTTCAGCCCAATCTGACACCGTCGTGACAAATGACGAAATTGCCTCGGGTACAGTTTTGCGTTGTTAATTTTCTATCCAACACATCTTCAGCCTGACATAAATAATACGAAAATTAATTATTTGGAGGCCTAAACAAAGAAATTTGGCTAAAATCCAGTGATCTCGGGTTTGTGCCCCGAGTCCAATTTCAAAGGCCGTTTCCAATCAACCTGCCAAATTTCAGCCCATTCTGACACCGTCGCGACAAGTGACAAAATTGCCCCTGGTGCGATTTTTCTTTTTTAATTTTCTGTCCATCATTTCTTCAACCTGAAATAATTAATACGGAAATTAATTATTCGGAGGCCTAAACGAAGGAATTTGGGTAAAATCTCGTGACCCCGGGTTTGTGCCCCGAGTCCAATTTCTGGGGCCGTTTCCAATCAACCTGCCAAATTTCGGCCTATTTCGACACCTTCGCAACAAATGACGAAATTGCCCCTGGTGCGGTTTTGTGTTGTTAATTTTCTATCCAATGCATCTTCATCCTGACGTAATTAATACAAAAATTAATTATTCGGAGGCATAAATGAAGGAATTCGGCTAAAATCCCATGACCCCGGGTCTATGCCCCGAGTCCAATTTCTCAGGCTGTTTCCAATCAACCTGTCAAATTTCGGCCCATTCCGACACCATCGCGACAAATGACGAAATTTCCGCTGGTGCGATTTTTCTTTGTTAATTTTCTGTCCAACACTTCTTCAATCTGACATATTTAATACGGAATTTAATTACTCGGAGGCCTAAACGAAGGAATTCGACTAAAATCATGTGATCCCGTGTCAGTGCCCCGAGTCCAACTTCTGGGGCTGTTTCCAATCAACCTGCCAAATTTCAGCCAATTCCGACATCGTTGCGACAAATGACGAAATTGCCCCTAGTGCGATTTTGCGTTGTTAATTTTCTGTCCAACACATCTTCAACCTAACATAATTAATACGAAAATTAATTATTCGGAGGCCTAAACGAAGGAATTTGGCTAAAATCCAGCGATCCCGGGTATGTGCCCGGAGTCCAATTCCTCGGGTCGTTTCCAATCAACTTGCCAAATTTCGGCCCATTCCGACACCGTCGCGACTAATGACAAAATGCCCCGTGGTGCGATTTTTCTTTATTAATTTTCTGTCCAACACTTCTTCAACCTAATATAATTAATAGGGAAATTAATTATTCGGAGGCCTAAACGAAGGACTTTGGCTAAATTCCCGTGATCCCGGGTCTGTGTCCCGAGTCCAATTTTTGGGGCCGTTTCCAATCTAACTGCCAAATTTCCGCCCATTCCGACACCGTCGCGACAAATGACGAAATTGCCCCTGGTACAGTTTTTCTTTGTTACTTTTCAATCCAACACTTCTTTAACCTGACATAATTAATACGAAAATTAATTATTCAGAGGCCTAAACGAAGGAATTTGGCTAAAATCCCGTGATCCCGGGTCTGTGCCCCGAGTCCAATTTCTCGGGCCGTTTCCAATCAACTGCCCAATTTCGGCCCGTTCTGATACCATCATGACAAATGACGAAATTGCCCCTCGTACGATTTTTCTTTGTTAATTTTCTGCCCAACACTTCTTCAACCTGACATAATTAATACGGAAATTAATTATTCGGAGGCCTTAACGAAGGAATTTGGCTAAAATCCCGTGATCCCGGGTCTGTGCCCTGAGTCAAATTTCTGGGGCCGTTTCCAATCAACTTGCCAAATTTAGGCCCATTCTGATACCATCATGACAAATGACGAAATTGCCCCTCGTACGATTTTTCTTTGTTAATTTTCTGCCCAACACTTCTTCAACCTGACATAATTAATACGGAAATTAATTATTCGGAGGCCTTAACGAAGGAATTTGGCTAAAATCCCGTGATCCCGGGTCTGTGCCCTGAGTCAAATTTCTGGGGCCGTTTCCAATCAACTTGCCAAATTTTGGCCCATTCCGACACCGTCGCGACAAATGATAAAATTGCCCCTGCTACGATTTTGTGTTGTTAATTTTCTTTCCAACACATCTTCATCCTGACATAATTAATATGAAAATTAATTATTCGGAGGCCTAAACGAAAGCATCTGGCTAAAATCCAGTGATCCCGGGTATGTGCCCCGAGTCCAATTTCTCGGGCCGTTTTTGATCAACCTGCCAAATTTCGGCCCATTCCGACACCATTGCGACAAATGACGAAATGTCCCGTGGTGCGGTTTTTCTTTGTTAATATTCTATCCAATACTTCTTCAACCTGACATAATAAGCACGAAAAATAATTATTCGGAGGCCTAAACGAAGGAATTTGGCTATAGTCCCGTGACCCCGAGTTTGTGCCCCAAGTCCAATTTCTTGGGTCGTTTCCAATCAACCTGCCAAATTTCGGACCATTTCGACACCGTCACGACAAATGATGAAATTGCCCCTGGTGCGGTTTTTCTTTGTTAATTTTCTATCCAACACTTCTTCAACCTGACATAATTAATACGAAAATTAATTATTCGAAGGACTAAACGAAGGAATTTGGATAAAATCCCGTGATTTCGGGTCTGCGCCCCGAGTCCAATTTTTGGGGGCCGTTTCCAATCTACTTGCCAAATTTCGGCCCATTCTGACACCGTCGCGACCAGTGACTAAATTGCCCTTGGTGCGATTTTTCTTTGTTACTTTTCTGTCCAACACTTCTTTAACCTGACATAATTAATACGGAAATTAATTATACGGAGGCCTTAACGAAGGAATTTGGTTAAAATCCCGTGATCCCGGGTACGTGCCCCGAGTCCAATTTCTGGGGCCGTTTCTAATCAACCTACCAAATTCGACACATTCCGACACTGTCACGACAAATGACGAAATTGCCCCTAGTTCGGTTTTGTGTTGTTAATTTTTGGTCCAACACTTCTCCAACCTGACATAATTAATGCAGAAATTAATTATTCGGAGGCCTAAACAAAGGAATTTGGCTAAAATCCCGTGAACCAGGTCTGTGCCCCGAGTCCAATTTCTGGGGCTGTTCCCAATCAACCTGTCAAATTTTGGCCCATTCCAACACCGTCGCGACAAATGACGAAATTGGCCCTGGTGCAGTTTTATTTGTTAATTTTCTGTCCAACACATCTTCGACCTGACATAATTAATAAGGAAATTAATTAGTCGGAGGCATAAACGAAGGAATATGGCGAAAATCCCGTGATCCAGGGTCTGTGCCTCGACTCCAATTTCTAAGGCCGTTTCCAATCAACTAGCAAAATTTCGGCCAATTCTGACACCTTCGCGACAAATTACAAAATTGCCTCTGGTGCGGTTTTAAGTTGTTAATTTTCTGTCCAACACATCTTCAACCTTACATAATTAATACGGAAATTAATTATTCGGAGGCCTAAACGAAGGAATTTGGCTAAAATCCCGTGACCCCAGGTCTGTACCTCGAGTCTAATTTCTCAGGCCGTTTCCAATCAACCTGCCAAATTTCAGCCCATTCCTGCACCGTCGCGACAAATGATGAAATTTCCCCTGGTGCGATTTTTCTTTGTTAATTTTCTATACAACACTTCTCCAATCTAACACAATTAATATGGAAATTAATTATTCTGTGGCCTAAACGAAGGACTTTGGCAAAAATCCCGTAATCCCGGGTCTGTGCCCTTAGTCCAATTTCTGGGGCCGTTTCCAATAAACTTGCCAAATTTCGGCCCATTCCGACACCGGTGCGACAAAGGACGAAATTGCCCCTGGTGCGGTTTCGCGTTGATAATTTTCCGTCCAACACATCTTCAACCTGACATAATTGATACGGAAATTAATTATTAAGAGGCCTAAACGAAGGAATTCGGTTAAAATCCCATGATTTCGGGTCTGTGCTCCGAGTCCAATTTCTCAGGTCGTTTCCAATCAACATGTCAAATTTCAGCCCATTCCGACACCGTCGCGACAAATTACGAAATTTCCACTGGTGCGATTTTTCTTTGTTAATTTTCTGTCCAACACTTCTTCAATCAGAAAGATTTAATACGGAATTTAATTACTCGGAGGCCTAAACGAAGGAATTCGGCTAAAATCCTGTGATCCCGGGTCAGTGCCTCGAGTCCAATTTCTGGGGCCGTTTCCAATCAACCCGCCAAATTTCAGCCAATTTCGACATCGTCGCGACAAATGAAGAAATTGCCCCTGGTGCAGTTTTGCATTGTTAATTTTCTGTCCAACACATCTTCAACCTAACATAATTAATACGAAAATTAATTATTCGGAGGCCTAAACGAAGGAATTTGGCTAAAATCCAGTGATCCCAGGTATGTGCACCAAATCGAATTTCTCGGGCCGTTTCCAATCAGCCTGCCAAATTTTGGCCCATTCCGACACCGTTGCAACAAATGACGAAATGCCCCGTGGTGCGGTTCTTCTTTATTAATTTGCTGTCCAACACTTTTTCAACCTGAAATAATTAATACGAAAATTAATTATTCGGAGGCCTAAACGAAGGAATTTGGCTAAAATCCCGTGATCCTGGGTCTGTGTCCCGAGTCCAATTTCTAGGGCTATTTCCAATCTCACTGCCAAATTTCAGCCCATTCCGACACCGTCGCGACAAATGACGAAATTGCCCCTGGTACAGTTTTTCTTTGTTAATTTTCAATCCAACACTTCTTCAACCTGACATAATTAATGCTGAAATTAATTATTCGGAGGCCTAAATGAAGGAGTTTGGCTAAAATCCCGTGATCCCGAGTCTGTGCCCCGAGTCCAATTTCTTGGGCTGTTTCCAATCAACCTGCCAAATTACGGCCCATTCCGACTCGTCGCAAGAGGTGACGAAATTGCCCCTGGTGTGGTTTTGCGTTGTTAATTTTCTGTCCAACACATCTTCAGCCTGACATAATTAATATGGAAATTAATTATTCGGAGGCCTAAACGAAGGAATTTGGCTAAAATCCCGTGACCCCAGATCTGTGCCCCGAGTCCAATTTCTCGGGCCGTATCCAATCAACCCGTCAAATTTTGGCCCATTTTGATACCGTCGCGACAAATGACAAAATTTCCCCTGGTGCGGTTTTTCTTTCTTAATTTTCTGTCCAACAATTCTTCAATCTGACATAATTAATAAGGAATTTAATTATTCGGAGGGCTAAACGAAGGAATTTGGCTAAAATCCTGTGATCTCGAGTCTGTGCCCCGAGTCCAATTCCTGGGGTCATTTCTAATAAACCTGCCAAATTTCTGCCATTCTGACACCGGTGCGACAAAAGATGAAATTGCCCCTGGTGCGGTTTTACGTTGATAATTTTCTGTCCAACACATCTTCAACCTGACATAATTGGTACGAAAATTATTTATTCGGAGCCCTAGACGAAGGAATTTAGCTAAAATCCCGTGATCACGAGTCTGTGCACCGAGTCCAATTTCTAGTGCCGATTCCAATCAACCTGCCGAATTTGGGCCCAGTTCGATACCACCGCGACAAATGACGAAATTGCCCCTGGTGCGGTTTTTCGTTTTTAATTCTCTATCCAACACTTCTTCAACCTGACATTATAAATACGAAAATTAATTATTCGAAGGCCTAAACGAAGGAATTTGGCTAAAATCCAGTGGCCCCGGGTCTGTGCCCCCAAGTCCAATTTCTCGGGCCGTTTCCAATCAACCTGCCAAATTTTGGACCATTCCGCCACCGTCGCGACAAATGACGAAATTTCCCCTAGTACGGTTTTTCTTTGTTAATTTTTAGTCCAACACTTCTTCAATCTGACATAATTAATACGGAAATTAATTATTCGGGGGCCTAAACGAAGGAATTTGGCTAAAATCCCATGATCCCGGGTCTGAATCCCGAGTCCAATTTCTGGGGCCGTTTCCAATCTATGTGCCAAATTTCTCCCCATTCCGACACCGTCGCGACAAATGACGAAATTGCCCCTAGTCCGATTTTTCTTTGTTAATTTTCTATCCAACATTTCTTCAAACTGACATAATTAATGCAAAAATTAATTATTCGGAGGCCTAAACGAAGGAATTTGGCTAAAATCCTGTGATCCCGAGTTTGTGCCCCGAGTCCAATTTCTGGGGCCGTTTCCAATAAACCTGCCAAATTTCGGCCCATTCCAACTCGTCGCGACAAATGAGAAAATTGCCCCCGGTACGGTATTGCGTTGTTAATTTTCTGTCTAACACATCTTCAGCCTGACATAATTAATACGAAAATTAATTATTCGGAGGCCTAAACGAAGGAATTTGGCAAAAATCCCGTGACCCCGGGTCTGTGCCTCGAGTCCAATTTCTCAGGTCGTTTCCAATCAACCTGCCAAATTTCGGCCAATTCCAGTACTGTCGTGACAAGTGACGAAATTTCCCCAGGTGCGATTTTCTTTGTTAATTTTCTATCCAACACTTCTCCAATCTGACACAATTAATATGGAAATTAATTATTCTGAGGCCTAAACGAAGGAATTTGGCAAAAATCCCGTGATCCCGGGTCTGTGCCCTGAGTCCAATTTCTGGGGCCGTTTCCAATAAACCTACCAAATTTCGAGCCATTCTGACACCGGTGCGACAAATGACGAAATTGCCCCTGGTGTTGTTTTGCGTTGATAATTTTCTGCCCAACACATCTTCAACTCGACATAATTGATAGGGAAATTAATTATTCAGAGGCCTAAACGAAGGAATTCAGCTAAAATCCCGTGATTCCGGGTCTGTGCCTCGAGTCCAATTTCTCGGGCCGTTTCCAATCAACTGCAAAATTTGAGCCCATTTCAACACCGTCGCAAAAAATGACGAAATGTCCCTTGGTGCAATTTTTCTATGTTAATTTTTTGTCCAACACTTCTTCAACTTGACATAATTAACACGAAAATTAATTAATCGGAGGCCTAAACGAACGAATTTGGCTAAAATCCCGCGATCTCGAGTCTGTGGCCCGACACCAATTTCTAGGGCCGTTTCAAATCTACCTGCCAAATTTCATCCCATTTCGACACCGTCACGACAAATGACGAAATTGCCCTCAGTGCGGTTTTGTGTTGTTAATTTTCTATCCAACACATCTTCAGCATAATATAATTAATACAGAAATTAATTATTTGGAGGCCTAAACGAAGGAATTTGGCCAAAATCCCGTGACCTGGGTCTGTGCCCCGAGTCCAATTTCTGAGGCCGTTTCCAATCAACCTGCCAAATTTCGGCCCATTTCGACACCGTAGAGACAAATGACAAAATTGCCTCGGGTACGGTTTGGAAATTAATTATTCAGAGGCCTAAACGAGGGAGCTTGGCTAAAACCTGTGATCCCGGGTTTGTGCCTCGAGTCCAATTTCTGGGGCCACTTCAATCACCCTGCCAAATTTCAGCCCATTTCGACACCGTCGCGACCAATGACGAAATTGCCCCTGGTGTGGTTTTTCTTTGTTAATTTTCTATCCAACACTTCTTCAACCTGACATAATTAATATGGAAAATAATTATTCAGAGGCCTAAACGGAGGAATTTGGCTAAAATCCCGTGATCCCGGGTACATGCCCCAAGTCCAATTTCTGGGGCCATTTCCAATCAACCTGCCAAATTTCGGCCCATTCCGACACCGTCGTGACAAATGACGAAATTACCTCTAGTGCGGTTTTGCGATATTAATTTTATGTCCAACACTTCTTCAACCTGACATAATTAATACGAAAATTAATTATTCAGAGGCCTAAACGATGGAATTTGGCTCAAATCCCGTGATCCCGGGTATGTGCCTCGAGTCCAATTTCTGGGGGCGTTTCCAATCAGCTTGCAAAATTTCGGCCCATTTCGACACCGTCGCGACAAATGACAAAATTGCCCCTGGTGCAGTTTTGCGTTGTTAATTTTCTGTCCAACACTTCTTCAACCTGACATAATTAATACCGAAATTAATTATTCAGAGGCCTAAACGAAGAAAGTTGGCTAAAATCCCGTGATCCCGGGTCTGTGCCCCGACA
This sequence comes from Olea europaea var. sylvestris, assembly GCF_002742605.1. NCBI lineage: Eukaryota > Viridiplantae > Streptophyta > Magnoliopsida > Lamiales > Oleaceae > Olea > Olea europaea. The sequence continues at coordinate 277,535 of NW_019265980.1, read as the reverse complement.
CCTATTTCTGGGGCCGTTTCCAATCAACTTGCCAAATTTTGGCCCATTCCACACCGTCGCGACAAAGGACAAAATTGCCCCTGGTGCGGTTTTGCGTTGTTAAATTTCTGTCCAACACATCTTAGCCTAACACAATTAATACGGAAATTAATTATTTGGAGGCCTAAAGGAAGGATTTTGGCCAAAATCTCGTGATCTCGGGTCTGTGCCCCGAGTCCAATTTCTGGGGCCATTTCCAATCAACCTGCCAAGTTTCGGCACATCCCGACACCGTCACGACAAATGACGAAATTGCCCCTGGTGCGGTTTTTCTTTGTTAATTTTCTGTCCAATACTTCTTCAACCTGACATAATTAATACGTAAATTAATTATTCGGAGGCCTAAACGAAGGAATTTGGCTAAAATCCCTTGATCCCGAGTTTGTGCCCCGAGTCCAATTTCTGGGGCTGTTTCCAATCAACCTGCCAAATTTCGGCCTATTCAGACATCGTCGCGACAAATGACGAAATTGCCTTAGGTGCGGATTTGCGTTGTTAATTTTCTGTCTAACACATTTTCAACCTGGCATAATTAATACGAAAGTTAATTATTCGGAGGCCTAAACAAAGGAATTTAGTTAAAATCTAGTGACCCCGTGTCAGTACCTCGAGTCCAATTTCTCGGGCCGTTTCCAATCAACTGCCAAATTTCAGCCCATTTCGACACCGTCACGAAAAATGACGAAATGTCCCTTGGTGCGATTTTTCTTTGTTAATTTTTTGTCCAACATTTCTCCAACCTGACATCATTAATACGAAAATTAATTATTCGGAGTCCTAAAAGAAGAAATTTGGCTAAAACCTGTGACCCCGGGTCTGTGCCCCGAGTCCAATTTCTTGGGCCGTTTCCAATCAACCTGCCAAATTTCGGCCCAATCCGACACCATCGCGACCAATGACGAAATTGCACCGGGTGCGGTTTTTCTTTGTTAATTTTCTGTCCAACACTTCTTCAACCTGGCGTAACTAATACGAAAATTAATTAATCGGAGGCCTAAATGAAGGAATTTGGCTAAAATCCCATGATCCCGGGTCTGTACCCCGTGTCCAATTTCTGGGGCCGTTCCCAAACTACTTGCCAAATTTCGGCCCATTCCGACACCGTCGCGAGCAATGACGAAATTGCCCCTGGTGCGATTTTTCTTTGTTAATTTTTTGTCCAACACTTCTTCAACCTGACATAATTAATACGGAAATTAATTAATCGGAGGCCTAAACGAAGGAATTTGGCTAAAATCTTGCGATCCCGAGTCTGTACCCTGAGTCCAATTTCTAGGGCCGTTTCCAATCTACCTGCCAAATTTCGGCCCATTTCGACACTGTCGTGACAAATGACGAAATTGCCCCCGGTACGATTTTTCTTTGTTAATTTTCTATCCAACACTTCTTCAACCTGACATAATTAATACGAAAATTAATTATTCGGAGGCCTAAACGAAGGAATTTAGCTGAAATCCCATGATCCTGGGTCTGTGCCCCGAGTCCAATTTCTGGGGCCGTTTCCAATCAACCTGCCAAATTTCGGCCCATTCCGACACCGTTGCGACAAATGAAAAAATTGCCCCTGGTGCGGTTTCGCATTGTTAATTTCTGTCCAACACTTCTTTAACCTTACATAATTAATACGGAAATTAATTATTCGGAGGCCTAAACGAAGAAATTTGGCTAAAATTCCGTGATCACGGGTCTGTGCCCCAACACCAATTTCTGGGGCCGTTTCCAATCAACTTCCCAAATTTGGACCCATTCTGACACCGTCACGACAAATGACAAAATAGCCCCTGGTGCGATTTTGCGTTGTTAATTTTCTGTCAAATAGACCTTCGGCCTGACATAATTAATACAAAAATTAATTATTCGGAGGCCTAAACGAATGAATTTGGCTAAAATCCCGTGATCTCGGGTCAGTGCCCCAAGTCCAATTTCTGGGGACGTTTCCAATCAACCTGACAAATTTCAGCACATTCCTACGTCGTCGCAACAAATGATGAAATTGCCCCTGGTGCGGTTTTTCTTTGTTAATTTTCTGTCCAACACTTCTTCAACCTGACATAATAAATACGTAAATTAATTATTCGGGGGCCTAAATAAAGGAATTTGGCTAAAATCCCGTGATCCCGGATTTGTGCCCCGAGTCCAATTTTTGGGGCTTTTTCCAATCAACCTACCAACTTTTGGCCCATTCCGTCACCGTCGCGACAAATGACAAAATTGCCCCTAGTGTAGTTTTGCGTTGTTAATTTTCGGTCCAACACGTCTTCAACCTGACAAAATTAATTCGAAATTTAATTATTCAAAGGCCTAAACGAAGGAATTTGGCTAAAATCCAATGATCCCGGGTCTGTTCCCCGAGTCCAATTTCTCGAGCCGTTTCCAATCAACCTGCCAAATTTCGGCCCATTCCGACACCGTCACGACAAATGACGAAATTGCCCTTGGTTCGGTTTTTCTTTGTTAATTTTCTATCCAATACATCTTCAGCCTGACATAATTAATACGAAAATTAATAATTTCGAGGCCTAAACGAAGGAATTTGGCCAAAATCCTATGATCCTGGGTCTGTGGCCCGAGTACAATTTCTAGGGCCGTTTCCAATCAACCTGCCAAATTTTGGCCCATTCTGACACCGTCCCGACAAATGACAAAATTGCCCCTGGTGCGGTTTGGAAATTAATTATTCAGAGGCCTAAACGAGGGGACTTGGCTAAAACCTATGATCCCAGGCTTGTGCCCCGAGTCCAATTTCGGGAGCCGTTTCCAATCAACCTGCCAAATTTCGACCCATTCCGACACCGTTGCGACCAATGACGAAATGGCCCCTGGTATGGTTTTTCTTTATTAATTTTCTGTCCAACACTTCTTCAACCTGACATAATTAATACGGAAAATAATTAATCGGAGGGTTAAACGAAGGAATTTGGCTAAAATCCCGTGATCCCGGGTCTGTGCCCCTAGTCCAATTTTAGGGGCCGTTCCCAGTCTACCTGGCAAATTTCGGCCCATTCCAACACCGTTGTGACCAATGACGAAATTGCCCCTGTTGCGATTTTTCTTTGTTAATTTTCTGTCCAACACTTCTTCAACCTGACATAATTAATACGGAAATTAATTAATCGGAGGCCTAAATGAAGGAATTTGGCTAAAATCCCACGATCTCGGGTCTATGCCCCGAGTCCAATTTCTGGGGCCGTTTCCAATCTACCTGCCAAATTTCGGCCCATTTCGACACCGTCGCGACAAATGACGAAATTGCCCCCGGTGCAGTTTTTCTTTGTTAATTTTCTATCCAACACTTCTTCAACCTGGCGTAAATAATACAAAAATTAATTATTCGGAGGCCTAAACGAAAGAATTTGTCTAAAATCCCGTGATCCCGGGTCTGTGCCCCGAGTCCAATTTCTGGGGCCGTTTCCAATTAACCTGCCAAATTTTCGCCCATTCCGACACCGTCGCGATAAATGAAAAAGTTGCTCCTGGGGATAGTTTTGCGTTGTTAATTTTCTGTCCAACACTTCTTCAACCTGACATAATTAATACGGAAATTAATTATTCGGAGGCCTAAATGAAGGAATTTGGCTAAAATCCCACGATCTCGGGTCTATGCCCCGAGTCCAATTTCTGGGGCCGTTTCCAATTAACCTGCCAAATTTTCGCCCATTCCGACACCGTCGCGATAAATGAAAAAGTTGCTCCTGGGGATAGTTTTGCGTTGTTAATTTTCTGTCCAACACTTCTTCAACCTGACATAATTAATACGAAAATTAATTATTCGGAGACCTAAACGATGGAATTTGACTAAAATCCCGTGATCCGGGGTATGTGCCTCGAGTCCAATTTCTGGGGGCGTTTCCCATCAACCTGTTAAATTTCGGCCCATTCCGGCACCGTCGCGACAAATGATGAAATTGCCCCTGGTGTGATTTTTCGTTGTTAATTTTCTGTCCAACACTTCTTTAACCTGATATACAATTAATACAGAAATTAATTATTCAGAGGCCTAAACGAAGAACTTTGGCAAAAATCCTGTGATCCTGGGTCTGTGCGTCGACACTAATTTCTGGGGCCGTTTCTAATCAACATGCCAAATTTCAGCCCATTCCAACACCGTCGCGACAAATGACAAAATTGCCCCCTCGTGCGGATTTACGTTTTTAATTTTTTGCTCAACACATCTTCAACCTGACATAATTAATACAAAAATTAATTATTCAGAGGCCTAAACGAAGGAATTTGGCTAAAATCCAGTGATCCCGTGTCTGTTCCCCGAGTCCAATTTCTCGGGCCATTTCCAATCAACCTGCCAAATTTTGGCCCATTCCGACACCGTCACGACAAATGACAAAATTGCCCTTGGTGCGGTTTTTCTTTGTTAATTTTCTGTCCAATACATCTTCAGCCTGACATAATTAATACTGAAATTAATTATTTGGTGGCCTAAACGAAGGCATTTGGCCAAAATCCTGTGATCCCGGGTCTGTGCCCCGAGTACAATTTCTGGGGCTGTTTCCAATCAACCTGCCAAATTTTGGCCCATTCTGACACCGTCCCGAAAAATGACAAAATTGCCCCTGGTGCGGTTCGGAAATTAATTATTCAGAGGCCTAAACGATGGGACTTGGCTAAAACCTATGATCCCAGGCTTGTGCCCCGAGTCCAATTTCTGGGGCCGTTTCCAATCAACCTGCCAAATTTTGACCCATTCCGATACCGTCGCGACCAATGACGAAATGGCCCCTGGTACGATTTTTCTTTGTTAATTTTCTGTCCAACACTTCTTCAACCTGACATAATTAATACGGAAATTAATTAATCGGAGGCTTAAACGAAGGAATTTGGCTAAAATACCGTGATCCCGAGTCTGTGCCCCGAGTCCAATTTTTGGGGCCGTTCCCAGCCTACCTAGCAAATTTCGGCCCATTCCGACACCGTTGTGACCAATGACGAAATTGCCCCTGTTGCGATTTTTCTTTGTTAATTTTCTGTCCAACACTTCTTCAACCTGACATAATTAATACGGAAATTAATTAATCGGAGGCCTAAATGAAGGAATTTGGCTAAAATCCCACGATCCCGGGTCTGTGCCCCGAGTCCAATTTCTGGGGCTGTTTCCAATTAACCTACCAAATCTTGGCCCATTCCGACACCGTCGCGATAAATGAAGAAGTTGCTCCTGGGGACAGTTTTGCGTTGTTAATCTTCTGTCCAACACTTCTTCAACCTGACATAATTAATACGGAAATTAATTATTCGGAGGCCTAAACGATGGAATTTGGCTAAAATCCCGTGATCCGGGGTATGTGCCTCGAGTCCAATTTCTGGGGGCGTTTCCCATCAACCTGTTAAATTTCGGCCCATTCCGGCGTTGTCGCGACAAATGATGAAATTGCACCTGGTGCGATTTTTCGTTGTTAATTTTCTATCAAACACTTCTTTAACCTGATATACAATTAATACAAAAATTAATTATTCGGAGGCCTAAACGAAGAACTTTGGCAAAAATCCTGTGATCCTGGGTCTGTGCGCCGACACTAATTTCTGGGGCCGTTTCTAATCAACTTGCCAAATTTCGGCCCATTCCAAACTGTCGCGACAAATGATAAAATTGCCCCCTGGTGCGAATTTGCGTTTTTAATTTTCTGCCCAACACATCTTCAACCTGACATAATTAATACAAAAATTAATTATTCAGAGGCCTAAATGAAGGAATTTGGCTAAAATCCCGTGATCCCGGGTCTGTGCCTCGAGTCCAATTTCTAGGGCCGTTTCCAATCAACCTGCCAAATTTCGGCCCATTCCGACATCGTCGCGACAAATCACGAAATTTCCCCGGGTGCAATTTCTTTTTGTTAATTTTCTGTCCAACACTTCTTCAGCCTGACATAATTAATACGAAAATTATTTATTCGGAGGCCTAAACGAAGGAATTTGGCTAAAATCCCGTGATCCCGAGTATGTTTTGCGACTCCAATTTCTCGGGCCGTCTCCAATCAACCAGCGAAATTTCAGCCCATTCCGACACCGTCGCATCAAATGATGAAACCGCCCCTGGTGCTGTTTTTCTTTGTAAATTTTCTGTCCAACACTTCTTCAACTTGACATAATTATTACGGAAATTAATTATTCGGAGGCCTAAATGAATGAATTTGGCTAAATCCTTGGTTCCTGGGTCTGTACATCGAGTCCAATTTCTGGGGCCGTTTCCAATCAACCTGCCAAATTTTGGCCCATTCTGACACCGTCGCGACAAAAAACAAAATTGCCCCTGATGCGGTTTTGCATTGTTAATTTTCTGTCCAACTCATCTTCAATCTGACAAAATTAATACGAAAATTAATTATTCGGAGGTCCAAACGAAGGAATTTGGCTAAAATCCAGTGATCTCGAGTCTGTGCCCCGAGCTCAATTTCTGGGGCCATTTCCAATCAACCAGCCAAATTTCAGAACATTCCGACACCATCGTGACAAATGACGAAATTGCCCCTGGTGCAATTTTTCTTTGTTAATTTTCTGTCCAACGCTTCTTCAACCTGAGTCCAATTTCTAGGGTCGTTTCCAATTAACCTGCCAAATTTCAGCCCATTCCGACACCGTCGCGACAAATGGCGAAATTGCCCCTGGTGCGATTTTGCGTTGTTAATTTTCTGTCCAACACATCTTCAACCTAACATAATTAATACGGAAATTAATTATTCGGAGGCCTAAACGAAGGAATTTTGCTAAAATCCAGTGATCCCTGGTCTGTGCCCCGAGTCCAATTTCTCGGGCCATTTCCAATCAACCGCCAAATTTTGGCCCATTTCAACACTGACGCGAAAAATGATGCAATGTCCCGTGGTGCAGTTTTTCTTTGTTAATTTTCTATCCAACACTTCTTCAGCCTGACATAATTAATACGAAAATTAATTATTTGGAGGCCTAAACGAAGGAACTTGGCTAAAATCCCGTGACCCCCGGTCTGCGCCCCGATTCCAATTTCTGAGGCCGTTTCCAATCAACCTGCCGAATTTCAGCCCATTCCGATATTGTCGTGACAAATGATGAAATTGCCCTCGGTGCGATTTTGCGTTGTTAATTTTCTGTCCAACACATCTTCAGCCTGACATAATTAATTCGAAAATTAATTATTTGGAGGCCAAAACAAAGGAATTTGGTCAAAATCCCGTGATCCCGAGTCTGTGCCCCGAGTCCAATTTCTGGGGCCATTTCCAATCAACCTGTCAAATTTCGGCCCATTCAGACAACGTCGCAACAAATGATGAAATTGCCCATGGTGTGGTTTTTCTTTGTTAATTTTCTGTCCAACACATCTTCAACCTGACTTAATAAATACGGAAATTAATTAATCGGAGGCCGAAGCAAAGGAATTTGGCTAAAATCCCAGGTCTGTGCCCTGAGTCAAATTTCGGGGGCCGTTTCAAATCTACCTACCAAATTTCGGCCCATTCCGACACTGTAGCGACAAATGACAAAATTCCCCCTGGTTCGATTTTACGTTGTTAATTTTCTATCCAAGACATCTTCAACCTGACATAATTAATACGGAAATTAATTATTCGGAGGCCTAGACGAAGGAATTTGGCTAAAATCCCGTGACCCCGGGTCTGTGCCCCAAGTCCAATTTCTCGGGCTGTTTCCAATCAACCTGCCAAATTTCGGCCCATTCCGACACCGTCGCGACAAATGACGAACTTTCTCCTTGTGCGGTTTTTCTTTGTTAATTTTCTGTTCAACACTTCTTCAATCAGACATAATTAATACGAAAATTAATTATTCGGAGGCCTAAACGAAGGAATTTGGTTAAAATCCCGTGAACCCGAGTCTATGACCCGAGGCCAATTTCTGGGGCCATTTCCAATCAACCTGCCAAATTTCGGCCCATTCCGACACCGTCGCAACAAATGACGAAATTGCCCTGGGTGATATTTTGTGTTGTTAATTTTCTGTCCAACACATCTTCAGCCTGACATAATTAATCCGGAGGATAATTATTCTGAGGCCTAAACGAAGGTATTTGGCTAAAATCCCGTGATCCCGGGTGTCTGCCCCGAGTCCAATTTCTGGGGCCAGTTCCAATCAACCGGCCAAATTTCGGCCCATTCCGACACCATCGTGACAAATGACAAAATTGCCCCGGGTACGGTTTGGAGATTAATTATTCGGACGCCTAAACGAGGAAATTTGGCTAAAATCCTGTGATCCTGGATCTATGCCCCAAGTCTAATTTCTGGGGCCATTTCTAATCAACTTGCCAAATTTGGGCCCATTCCGATAACGTCGTGACAAATGACCAAATTGCCCAGGTGCGGTTTTTCTTTGTTAATTTTCTGTCCGACACATCTTCAACCTGACATAATTAATACGAAAATTAATTATTCGGAGGCCTAAACGAAGGAATTTTACTAAAATCCCATGATCCTGGGTCTGTGCCCTGAATCTAATTTCTTGGGCCATTTCAAATCAACTTGCCAAATTTCAGCCCACTCCGACACCATCGCGACAAATGACGAAATTTCCCCTGGTGTGATTTTTCTTTGTTAATTTTCTTTCCAACACTTCTTTAACCTGACATAATTAATACGAAAATTAATGATTCGAAGGCCTAAACGAAGGAATTTGGCGAAAATCCATGATCCTGGGTCTCTACCTCGGGTCCAATTTCTGGGGCCATTTCCAATCAACGTACCAAATTTGGGCCCATTTAGACATCGTCGCGACCAATGACGAAATTGCCCCTGGTGTGGTTTTTCTTTGTTAATTTTCTATCCAATACTTCTTCAACCTGACATAATTAATACAAAAATCAATTAATCGGAGGCCTAAACGAAGGAATTTGGCTAAAATCCCGTGATCCCGGGTCTGTGCCCCGAGTCCAATTTCTGGGGTCGTTTCAAATCTACCTGCCAAATTTCGGCCCATTCCGACACCGTCGCGACAAATGACGAAATTGCCCCCGGTGCTGTTTTTCTTTGTTAATTTTCTATCAAACACTTCTTCAACCTGACATAATTAATACGAAAATTAATTATTCGGAGGCCTAAACGAAGGAATTTGGCTAAAATCCCGTGACCCCGGGTCTGCGCCCCAAGTCCAATTTCTCTGGCCGTTTCCAATCAACCTGCCAAATTTTGGCCCATTCCGACGCCGTCGCGAGAAATGACGAACTTTCCCCTGGTGCGATTTTTCTTTGTTATTTTTCTATCCAACACTTCTTCAATCTGATATAATTAATACGGAAATTAATTATTCGGTGGCCTAAATGAATTAATACGGAAATTAATTATTCGGTGGCCTAAATGAAGGAATTTGGCTAAAATCCCGTGAACCCGGGTCGTTGAGCTGAGTCCAATTTCTGGGGCCGTTTCCAATCAACCAGCCAAATTTGGGCCCATTCCGACAGCGTCGAGACAAATGACCAAATTGCATAGGTGCGGTTTTTCTTTGTTAATTTTCTGTCCAACACTTCTTCAACCTGCCATAATTAATACGAAAATTAATTTTTCGGAGGCCTAATTGAAGGAATTTAGCTAAAATCCCGTGATCCCGAGTCTGTGCCTCGAGTCCAATTTTTGCAGCCGTTTTCAATCAATCTCCAAAATTTTGCACATTCCGACGCCGTCGCGACAAATGACGAAATTGCCCCTAGTGCGGTTTTGCATTGTTAATTTTCTGTCCGACACATCTTCAACTTGACATAATTAATACGAAAATTAATTATTCGGAGGCATAAATGATGGAATTTAGCTAAAATCCCATGATCCCGGGTCTGTGCCCCGAGTCCAATTTCTTGGGCCGTTTCCAATCAACCTGCCAAATTTCAGCCCATTCCGACACCGCCGCGACAAGTGACGAAATTTCTCCTGTTGCGATTTTTCTTTGTTAATTTTCTGTTCAACAGTTCTTCAACCTAACATAATTAATATGAAAATTAATGATTCGGAGGCCTAAACGAAGGAATTTGGCTAAAATCTTGTGATCCTAGGTCTTTCCCTTGGGTCCAATTTCTGGGGCCATTTCCAATCAACCTGCCAAATTTGGAACCATTCCGACACTGTCACGACAAATGACGAAATTTCCCCTAGTGCGGTTTTTCTTTGTTAATTTTCTATCCAACACTTCTTTAGCCTGACATAATTAATTCGAAAATTATTTATTCGGAGGCCTAAACAAAGGAATTTGGCTAAAATCCCCTGATCCCGAATATGTGCCGCGACTCCAATTTCTTGGGTCGTTTCCAATCAACCAGCGAAATTTGGGCCCATTCCTACACCATCACGACAAATGACTAAACCGCCCCAGGTGCTGTTTTTCTTCGTAAATTTTCTGTCCAACACTTCTTCAACCTGACATAATTATTACGGAAATTAATTATTCGGAGGCCTAAACGAAGGAATTTGGCTAAAATCCCATGATCCCAGGTCTGTACACCGAGTCCAATTTCTGGGGCCGCTTCCAATCAACCTGCCAAATTTCGGCCCATTCTGACACCGTCGCGACAAATGACAAAATTGCCCCTGATGCGGTTTGGCGTTGTTAATTTTCTGTCCAACACATCTTCAATCTGACAAAATTAATACGAAAATTAATTATTCGGAGGCCTAAACGAAGGAATTTGGCTAAAATCCCGTGATCTCAGGTATGTACCCCGAGTTCAATTTCTGGGGCCGTTTCCAATCAACCTGCCAAATTTCGGCCCATTCCGACAACGTCGCGACATATGACGAAATTTCCCCGAGTGCGGTTTGTCTTTGTCAATTTTCTGTTCAACACCTCTTCAACCTGACATAATTAATACGAAAATTAATTATTCAGAGGCCTAAACGAAGGAATTTGGAAAAAATCCCGTGATCCCGGTTCTATGCCCCGAGTCCAATTTCTGGGGCCGTTTCCAATCAACCTACCAAATTTCGGTCCATTCCAACACCGTCGCAACAAATGACCAAATTGGCCCTGGCGCGGTTTTACGTTGATAATTTTCTATCCAACACATCTTCAACCTGACATAATTAATACGGAAATTAATTATTTGGAGGCCTAAACGAAGGAATTTGGCTAAATTTCCGTGATCCCGGGTATGTACCCGGGGTCCAATTTTTTGGGCCGTTTCCAATCAACCTGCCAAATTTCGGCCCATTTCGACACCGTCGTGACAAACGACGAAATTGCCCCGGGTGCACTTTTGCGTTGTTAATTTTTTGTCCGATACTTCTTCAACCTGACATAATTAATACATAAATTAATTATTCGGAGGCCTAAACGAAGAAATTTGGCTAAAATCCCGTGATCTCGAGTCTGTGCTCCGACACCAATTTCTGGGGCTGTTTTCAATCAACTTCCCAAATTTCGGCCCATTCCGACACCATCGCGACAAATGACAAAATTGCCCCTGGTGCGGTTTTGCGTTGTCAATTTTCTGTCCAACACATCTTCAGCCCGACACAATTAATATGGAAATTAATTATTTGGAGGCCTAAACGAAGGAATTTGACTAAAATACCGTGATCCTGGATCTGTGCCCCGAGTCCAATTTCTAGGACTGTTTCCAACCAACCTACCAAATTTCAGCACATTCCGACACCGTCGCGACAAATGACGAAATTGCCCCTGGTGCAGTTTTTCTTCGTTAATTTTCGGTCCAACACTTCTTCAACCTAACATAATTAATACGTAAATTAATTACTTGGAGGCCTAAACGAAGGAATTTGGCTAAAATCCCACGATCCCGAGTCTGTACCCCCGAGTCCAATTTTTGGGGCCGTTTCAAATCAACCTGCCAAATTTCGGCCCATTCCGACACCATCGCGACAAATGACAAAATTGACCCTGGTGCGGTTTGGAAATTAACTATTAGGAGGCCTAAATGAGAGAATTTGGCTAAAATCCTGTGATCCCAGGTTTGTGCCCTGAGTCCAATTTCTGGGGCCGTTTCTAATCAACCTGCCAAATTTCGCCCCGTTCCGTCACCGTCGCGACAAATGACGAGATTGCCCCTGGTGCGATTTTTCTTTGTTAATTTTCTGTCCAACACTTCTTCAACCTGACATAATTAATATGAAAATTAATTATTCGGAGGCCTAAACGAAGAGATTGGTCTAAAATCACGTGATCTTGGGTCTGTGCCCCGAGTCCAATTTTTGGGGCCATTTCCAATGAACCTGCCAAATTTCGGCCCATTCTGACAACATCGCGACAAATGAAAAAATTGTCCCTGGTGCAGCTTTGCGTTGTTTATTTTCTATCCAACACATCTTCAACCTCGCATAATTAATACGAAAACTAATTATTCTTAGTCCAAAACGAAGGAATTTAGCTAAAATCCCATGATCCCGGGTATGTACACTGACTCTGATTTCTCGGGCCGTTTCCAATCAACTTGCCAAATTTCGGCCATTCCGACACCGTCCCGACAAATGACAAAATTGGCCCTAGTGCTATTTTATGTTGTTAATTTTCTGTCCAACATTCTTTAACCTGACAAAATTAATACGAAAATTAATTATTCGGAGGCCTAAACGAAGGAATTTGGCTAAAATCCCGTGATCCCAGGTCTGTACCTCAAGTCCAATTTTTGGGGCCATTTCCAATGAACCTGCCAAATTTCAGCCCATTCCGAAGCCGTCGCGACAAATGACGAAATTTCCCCCGGTGCAGTTTTTCTATGTTAATTTTCTGTCCAACACATCTTCAACTTGACATAATTAATACGAAAATTAATTATTCGGAGGCCTAAACGAAGGAATTTGGCTAAAATCCCGTAATCCCTGGTCTGTGCCCTAAGTCCAATTTCTTGGGCCGTTTCTAATCAACCTGCCAAATTTCTGCCCATTCCGAAACCGTCACGACAGAAGACGAAATTTCCCCCCGGTGCAGCTTTTCTTTGTTAATTTTCTATCCAACACTTCTTCAGCCTGACATAATTAATACGAAAATTAATTATTCGGAGGCCAAAACGAAGGAATTTGGCTAAAATCCCGTGATCCCAGGTCTGTGCCCCGACCCCAGAAATAAAATCCCGTGATCCCAGGTCTGTGCCCCGAGTCCAATTTCTAGGGCCGTTTCCAATCAACCTGTCAAATTTCAGCCCATTCCGACACCGTCGTGTCAAATGAAGAAAATTGCTCCTGGTGCGGTTTTTCTTTGTTAATTTTCGGTCCAACACATCTTCAACCTGACATAATTAACACGGAAATTAATTATTCGGAGGCCTAAACGAAGGAATTTGGCTAAAATCCTGTGCTCTTGGGTCTGTGCCCTGAGTCCAATTTCTCGATCCGTTTCCAATCAACCTGCCAAATTCTGGCCCATTCCGAAACCGTCGCGACAGAAGACGAAATTTCCCCTGGTGCGGTTTTTCTTCGTTAATTTTCTGTGCAACACTTCTTCGACCTAACATAATTAATACGGTAATTAATGATTCGGAGGCCTAAACGAAGGAATTTGGCTAAAATCCCGGGATCCCGGGTCTATAGCCCGAGTCCAATTTCTGGGGCCATTCCAATCAACCTGCCAAATTTCGGCCCATTCCGACACCGTCGTGACAAATGACGAAATTTTCCCTGGTGCGATTTTTCTTTGTTAATTTTCTGTCCAACCCTTCTTCAGCCTGACATAATTAATACTAAAATTATTTATTCGGTGGCCTAAACGAAGGAATTGGCCTAAAATCCCTTGATCTTGGGTCTGTGCCCCGTGCCCAATTTCTGGGACAGTTTCCTATCGACCAACCAAATTTTGGCCCATTCCGACAACATCACGACAAATGACAAAATTGCCCCTGGTGCAGTTTTGCGTTGTTAATTTTTTGTCCAACACATCTTCAACCTAACATAATTAATACGAAAATTATTTATTCAGAGGCCTAAACGAAGGAATTGGTCTAAAATCCCTTGATCTCGGGTCTGTGCCCGTGTCCAATTTCTGGGGCTATTTCCAATCGACCTACCAAATTTTGGCCCATTTCGACAACGTCGCGACAAATGACAAAATTGCCCCTGGTGCAGTTTTGCGTTGTTAATTTTTTGTCCAACACATCTTCAAATGACAAAATTGCCCCTAGTGCGATTTTTCTTTGTTAATTTTCTGTCCAACACTTCTTCAACCTGACATAATTAATACGAAAATTATTTATTCAGAGGCCTAAACGAAGGAATTGGTCTAAAATCCCTTGATCTCGGGTCTGTGCCCGTGTCCAATTTCTGGGGCTATTTCCAATCGACCTACCAAATTTTGGCCCATTTCGACAACGTCGCGACAAATGACAAAATTGCCCCTGGTGCAGTTTTGAGTTGTTAATTTTCTGTCCAACACATCTTCAACCTGACAGAATTAATACGGAAATTAATTATTTTTGGTCCTATACGAAGGAATTTGGCTAAAATCCCTAGATCCTGGATATGCGCACCAACTCCAATTTCTCGGGCCGTTTCCAATCAACCTCCCAAATGTCGGCCCATTTCGAAATCATCGCGACAAATGACGAAATTACCCCTGTGCGGCTTTGTGTTGCTAGTTTTCTGTCCAACACATCTTCGACCTGACATAATTAATACGGAAATTAATTATTCTAAGTCCTAAACGAAGGAATTTGGCTAAAATCCCATGATCCTAGGTAAGTGCACCGACACCAATTTCTCGGACCGTTTCCAATCAACCTGCCATATTTCGGCCCATTCCGCCACCATCGCGACAAATGATGAAATAGCCCCTGGTGCGGTTTTACGTTGTTAATTTTCTGTCCAACGCTTCTTCAACCTGACATAATTAATGCGAAAATTAATTATTCGGAGGCCTAAACGAAGGAATATGGCTAAAATCCCGTGATCCCAGGTCTGTGCCCCGAGTCTAATTTCTGGGGCCGTTTCCAATCAACCTGCCAAATTTCGGCTCATTCCGAAATCGTCGCGACAAATTACAAAATTACCCCAGGTACGATTTTTCTTAGTTAATTTTCTATCCAACACTTCTTCAACCTGACAGAATTAATACGAAAATTAATTAATTGGAGGACTAAACGAAGGAATTTCGCTAAAAGCCCATGATCCCGGGTCTGTGCCCCGAGTCCAATTTCTGGGACCGTTTCCAATCAACCTGCCAAATTTCAGCCCATTCCGACATCGTCGCGACAAATGACGAAATTGCCCCTGGTGCGGTTTTTCTTTGTTAATTTTCGATCCAACACATCTTCAACCTGACATAATTAATACGAAAATTAATTATTTGGAGACCTAAATGAAGAAATTTGGCTAAAATCCCGTGATCCAGGGTCTATGCCCTGAGTCCAATTTCTCGGGCCATTTTCAATCAACCTACCAAATTTCGGCCCATTCTGACACCGTCGCGACAGATGACGAAATTTCTCCTAGTGCGGTTTTTCTTTGTTAATTTTCTGTCCAACACTTCATCAACCTGACATAATTAATACGAAAATTAATTATTCGGAGGCCTAAACGAAGGAATTTGGCTAAAATTCCATGATCCAAGGTTTGAGCTCCGACTCCAATTTCTCGGGCTGTTTCCAATCAACCTGTCAAATTTCGGCCCATTCCGACACCGTCGTGACAAATGACGAAATTGCCCCTAGTGCGGTTTTGCGTTGTTAATTTTCTTTCCAACACTTCTTCAACCTAACATAATTAATACGAAAATTAATTATTCGGAGGCCTAAACGAAGGAATTTGGCTAAAATCCCGTGATCCCAGGTCTGTGCCCTGAGTCCAATTTCTGGGGTCATTTCCAATCAACTTGTCAAATTTCGCCCATTCCGAAACCGTCACGACAAATGACAATATTACCCATAATGCGGTTTTTCATTGTTAATTTTCTGTCCAACACTTCTTCAACCTGACAGAATTAATACGAAAATTAATTAATCGAAGGCCTAAACGAAGTAATTTGGCTAAAATCCCGTTATCCCGGGTCTGTGCCCATAGTCCAATTTCTGGGGCCATTTCCAATCAACCTACCAAATTTCGGCACATTCCGACACCGTCGCGACAAATGACAAAATTACCCCTGGTGCGGTTTTGCGTTGTTAATTTTCTATCCAACACTTCTTCAACCTGACATAATTAATATGGAAAATAATTATTCGGAGGCCTACACGGAGGAATTTGGCTAAAATCCCGTGATCCCAGGTCTGTGCCCTGAGTCCAATTTCTGGGGTCATTTCCAATCAACTTGTCAAATTTCGCCCATTCCGAAACCGTCACGACAAATGACAATATTACCCATAATGCGGTTTTTCATTGTTAATTTTCTGTCCTACACTTCTTCAACCTGACATAATTAATATGGAAAATAATTATTCGGAGGCCTACACGGAGGAATTTGGCTAAAATCCCGTGATCCCAGGTCTGTGCCCTGAGTCCAATTTCTGGGGTCATTTCCAATCAACTTGTCAAATTTCGCCCATTCCGAAACCGTCACGACAAATGACAATATTACCCATAATGCGGTTTTTCATTGTTAATTTTCTGTCCTACACTTCTTCAACCTGACATAATTAATATGGAAAATAATTATTCGGAGGCCTACACGGAGGAATTTGGCTAAAATCCCGTGATCCCAGGTCTGTGCCCTGAGTCCAATTTCTGGGGTCATTTCCAATCAACTTGTCAAATTTCGCCCATTCCGAAACCGTCACGACAAATGACAATATTACCCATAATGCGGTTTTTCATTGTTAATTTTCTGTCCTACACTTCTTCAACCTGACATAATTAATATGGAAAATAATTATTCGGAGGCCTACACGGAGGAATTTGGCTAAAATCCCGTGATCCCAGGTCTGTGCCCTGAGTCCAATTTCTGGGGTCATTTCCAATCAACTTGTCAAATTTCGCCCATTCCGAAACCGTCACGACAAATGACAATATTACCCATAATGCGGTTTTTCATTGTTAATTTTCTGTCCTACACTTCTTCAACCTGACATAATTAATATGGAAAATAATTATTCGGAGGCCTACACGGAGGAATTTGGCTAAAATCCCGTGATCCCGGGTACGTGCCCCGAGTCCAATTTCTGGGGCCGTTTCCAATCAACCTACCAAATTTCGGCACATTCCGACACCGTCGCGACAAATGACAAAATTACCCCTGGTGCGGTTTTGCGTTGTTAATTTTCTATCCAACACTTCTCCAACCTGACATAATTAATTCAGAAATTAATTATTCAGAGGCCTAAACGAAGGAATTTAGCTAAAATCCCGTGACCCCGAGTTTGTGCCTTGAGTCCAATTTCTGGGGCCGTTTCCAATCAACCTGCCAAATTTCTGCCCATTCCAACATCGTCGCTACAAATGACTAAATTACCCCCTGGTGTGGTTTTGCGTTGTTAATTTTCTGTCCAACACATCTTCAACCTGACATAATTAATACGGAAATTAATTATACGGAGGCCTAAACGAAGGAATTTGGCTAAAATCCCGTGGTCCCGGGTATGTGCCCCGAGTCCAATTTTTGGGGCCGTTTCTAATCAACCTGCCAAATTTCGACACATTCCGACACTGTCACGACAAATGACAAAATTGCACCTGGTTCGATTTTACGTTGTTAATTTTCTATCCAACACTTCTCCAACCTGACATAATTAATGCAGAAATAAATTATTCGGAGGCCTAAACAAAGGAATTTGACCAAAATCCCGTGAACCAGGTCTGTGCCCCGAGTCCAATTTCTGGGGCTGTTTCCAATCAACTTGTCAAATTTGGGCCCATTCCGACACCGTCGCGACAAATGACGAAATTGCCCTTGGTGCAGTTTTATTTGTTAATTTTCTATCCAACACATCTTCATCCTGACATAATTAATAAGGAAATTAATTAGTCGGTGGCCTAAACGAAGGAATATGGCTAAAATTCCGTGATCCAGGGTTTGTGCCTCGACTCCAATTTCCAAGTCCGTTTCCAATCAACCTGTAAAATTTCGGCCCATTCCGACACCGTCGCGACAAATTACAAAATTGCCTCTAGTGCAGTTTTAAGTTGTTAATTTTCTGTCCAACACATCTTCAACCTTACATAATTAATACGGAAATTAATTATTCGGAGGCCTAAATGAAGGAATTTGGCTAAAATCCCGTGATCCCGGGTCTGTGCCCCGAGTCCAATTTCTGGGTCGTTTCCAATCAACCTGCCAAATTTCGGCCCAATCCGACACCGTCGCGACAAATGACGAAATTGCCCCGAGTACGGTTTTGCGTTGTTAATTTTCTATCCAACACATCTTCAGCCTGACATAAATAATACGAAAATTAATTATTTGGAGGTCTAAACAAAGGAATTTGGCTAAAATCCAGTGGTCTCGGGTTTGTGCCCCGAGTCCAATTTCAAAGGCCATTTCCAATCAACCTGCCAAATTTCAGCCCATTCTGACACCGTCGCGACAAATGACAAAATTGCCCCTAGTGCGATTTTTCTTTTTTAATTTTCTGTCCATCATTTCTTCAACCTGAAATAATTAATACAAAAATTAATTATTCGGAGGCCTAAACGAAGGAATTTGGGTAAAATCTCATGACCCCGGGTCTGTGCCCCGAGTCCAATTTCTGGGGCCGTTTCCAATCAACCTGCCAAATTTCGGCCTATTCCGACACCTTCGCGACAAATGACGAAATTGCCCCTGGTGCGATTTTGCGTTGTTAATTTTCTATCCAATATATCTTCATCCTGACGTAATTAATACAAAAATTAATTAT
Source organism: Olea europaea var. sylvestris (assembly GCF_002742605.1). NCBI lineage: Eukaryota > Viridiplantae > Streptophyta > Magnoliopsida > Lamiales > Oleaceae > Olea > Olea europaea. Next base: position 258,802 of record NW_019265980.1, on the reverse strand, counting down.
TCGGAGGCATAAACGAAGGAATTTGGCTAAAATCCCATGACCTCTGGTCTGTGCCCCGAGTCCAATTTCTCAGGCTATTTCCAATCAACATGTCAAATTTCGGCCCATTCCAACACCATCGCGATAAATGACGAAATTTCCGCTGGTCCGATTTTTCTTTGTTAATTTTCTGTCCAACACTTCTTCAATCTGACATATTTAATACGAAATTTAATTACTCGGAGGCCTAAACGAAGGAATTCGGCTAAAATCATGTGATCCCGTGTCAGTGTCCCGAGTCCAATTTCTGGGGCCGTTTCTAATCAACCTGCCAAATTTCAGCCAATTCCGACATCGTTGCAACAAATGACGAAATTGCCCCTGGTGCGATTTTGCTTTGTTAATTTTCTGTCCAACACATTTTCAGCCTAACATAATTAATACGAAAATTAATTATTCGGAGGCCTAAATGAAGGAATTTGGCTAAAATCCAGCGATCCTGGGTATGTGCCCGGAGTCCAATTTCTCGGGCCGTTTCCAACCAACCTGCCAAATTTCGGCCCATTCCGACACCGTCGCGACAAATGACGAAATGCCCCGTGGTGCAGTTTTTCTTTATTAATTTTCTGTCTAACACTTCTTCAACCTAATATAATTAATAGGGAAATTAATTATTCGGAGGCCTAAACGAAGGGATTTGGCTAAAATCCAGCGATCCTGGGTATGTGCCCGGAGTCCAATTTCTCGGGCCGTTTCCAACCAACCTGCCAAATTTCAGCCCATTCTGACACCATCGCGACAAATGACGAAATAGCCCCTGGTACAGTTTTTCTTTGTTACTTTCGGTCCAACACTTCTTCAATCTGATATAATTAATACGGAAATTAATTATTCGGAGGCCTAAACGAAGGGATTTGGCTAAAATCCAGCGATCCTGGGTATGTGCCCGGAGTCCAATTTCTCGGGCCGTTTCCAACCAACCTGCCAAATTTCAGCCCATTCTGACACCATCGCGACAAATGACGAAATAGCCCCTGGTACAGTTTTTCTTTGTTACTTTCGGTCCAACACTTCTTCAATCTGATATAATTAATACGGAAATTAATTATTCGGAGGCCTAAACAAAGGAATTTCGCTAAAATCCCGTGACCCCGGGTCTGCGCCCCAAGTCCAATTTCTCTGGCCGTTTCCAATCAACCTGCCAAATTTTGGCCCATTCTGACGCCGTCGCGAGAAATGACGAACTTTCCCCTGGTACGATTTTTCTTTGTTAATTTTCTGTCCAACACTTCTTCAATCTGATATAATTAATACGGAAATTAATTATTCGGTGGCCTAAATGAAGGAATTTGGCTAAAATCCCGTGAACCCGTGTCGTTGAGCTGAGTCCAATTTCTGGGGCCGTTTCCAATCAACCAGCCAAATTTGGGCCCATTCCGACAGCGTCGCGACAAATGACCGAATTGCATAGGTGCGGTTTTTCTTTGTTAATTTTCTGTCCAACACTTCTTCAACCTGCCATAATTAATACGAAAATTAATTTTTCGGAGGCCTAATTGAAGGAATTTAGCTAAAATCCCGTGATCCCGAGTCTGTGCCTCGAGTCCAATTTTTACAGCCGTTTTCAATCAATCTCCCAAATTTTGTACATTCCGACGCCGTCACGACAAATGACGAAATTGCCCCTAGTGCGGTTTTGCATTGTTAATTTTCTGTCCGACACATCTTCAACTTGACATAATTAATACGAAAATTAAATATTCGGAGGCATAAATGATGGAATTTAGCTAAAATCCCGTGATCCCGGGTCTGTGCCCCGAGTCCAATTTCTTGGGCCGTTTCCAATCAACCTGCCAAATTTCAGCCCATTCCGACACCGCCGCGACAAGTGACAAAATTTCTCCTGTTGCGATTTTTCTTTGTTAATTTTTTGTTCAACAGTTCTTCAACCTGACATAATTAATATGAAAATTAATGATTCAGAGGCCTAAACGAAGGAATTTAGCTAAAATCTCGTGATCCCAGGTCTTTCCCTCGGGTCCAATTTCTGGGGCCATTTCCAATCAACCTGCCAAATTTGGAACCATTCCGACACTGTCACGACAAATGACGAAATTTCCCCTAGTGCGGTTTTTCTTTGTTAATTTTCTATCCAACACTTCTTTAGCCTGACATAATTAATTCGAAAATTATTTATTTGGAGGCCTAAACAAAGGAATTTGGCTAAAATCCCGTGATCCCGGGTATGTGCTGCGACTCCAATTTCTCGGGCCGTTTCCAATCAACCAGCGAAATTTGGGCCCATTCCTACACCGTCGCGACAAATGACTAAACCGCCCCAGGTGCTATTTTTCTTCGTAAATTTTCTGTCCAACACTTCTTCAACCTGACATAATTATTACAGAAATTAATTATTCGGAGGCCTAAACGAAGGAATTTAGCTAAAATCCCATGATCCCAGGTCTGTACACCGAGTCCAATTTCTGGGGCCGCTTCCAATCAACCTGCCAAATTTCGGCTCATTCTGACATCGTCGCGACAAATGACAAAATTGCCCCTGATGCGGTTTGGCGTTGTTAATTTTCTGTCCAACACATCTTCAATCTGACAAAATTAATATGAAAATTAATTATTCGGAGGCCTAAACGAAGGAATTTGGCTAAAATCCCGTGATCTCAGGTATGTACCCCGAGTTCAATTTCTGGGGCCGTTTCCAATCAACCTGCCAAATTTCAGCCCATTCCGACAACGTCGTGACATATGACGAAATTTCCCCGAGTGCGGTTTGTCTTTTTCAATTTTCTGTTCAACACCTCATCAATCTGACATAATTAATACGAAATTAATTATTCAGAGGCCTAAACGAAGGAATTTGGCTAAAATCCCGTGATCCCGGGTCTATGCCCTGATTCCAATTTCTGGGGCCGTTTCCAATCAACCTACCAAATTTCGGTCCATTCCAACACCGTCGCGACAAATGACCAAATTGGCCCTGGCGTGGTTTTACGTTGATAATTTTCTATCCAACACATCTTCAACCTGACATAATTAATACGAAAATTAATTATTTGGAGGCCTAAACGAAGGAATTTGGCTAAATTCCCGTGATCCCGAGTATGGACCCGGGGTCCAATTTTTTGGGCCGTTTCCAATCAACCTGCCAAATTTCGGCCCATTCCGACATCGTCGTGACAAACGACGAAATTGCCCCAGGTGCAGTTTTACGTTGTTAATTTTCTGTCCGACACTTCTTCAACCTGACATAATTAATACATAAATTAATTATTCGGAGGCCTAAACGAAGAAATTTGGCTAAAATCCCGTGATCTCGAGTCTGTGCTCTGACACCAATTTTTGGGGCCGTGTCCAATCAACTTGTCAAATTTCGACCCACTCCGACACCATTGCGACAAATGACAAAATTGCCCCTGGTGCGGTTTTGCGTTGTCAATTTTCTGTCCAACACATCTTCAGGCCGACACAATTAATACGGAAATTAATTATTCGGAGGCCTAAACGAAGGATTTTGATTAAAATACCGTGACCTGGGTCTGTGCCCCGAGTCCAATTTCTATGACTGTTTCCAACCAACCTACCAAATTTCAGCACATTCCGACACCGTCGCGACAAATGACGAAATTACCCCTGGTGCAGTTTTTCTTCATTAATTTTCGGTCCAACACTTCTTCAACCTGACATAATTAATACGTAAATTAATTACTAGGATGCCTAAACGAAGGAATTTGGCTAAAATCCCACGATCCCGAGTCTGTGCCCCCGAGTCCAATTTCTGGGGCCGTTTCAAATCAACCTGCCAAATTTCGGCCCATTCCGACACCATCGCGACAAATGACAAAATGGACCCTGGTGCGGTTTGGAAATTAACTATTAGGAGGCCTAAATGAGAGAATTTGGTTAAAATCCTGTGATCCCGGGTCTGTGCCCCGAGTCCAATTTCTGGGGCCATTTCCAATCAACATGCCAAATTTCGCCCCGTTCCGTCACCGTCGCGACAAATGACGAGATTGCCCCTGGTGCGATTTTTCTTTGTTAATTTTCTGTCCAACACTTCTTCAACTTGACATAATTAATATGAAAATTAATTATTCGGAGGCCTAAACGAAGAAATTGGTCTAAAATCCCGTGATCTCGGGTCTGTGTCCCGAGTCCAATTTCTGGGGCCATTTCCAGTCAACCTGCCAAATTTCGGCCTATTCCGACAACATCGCGACAAATGAAAAAATTGTCCCTGGTGCAGTTTTGTGTTGTTAATTTTCTATCCAACACATCTTCAACCTCACATAATTAATACGAAAATTAATTATTCTTAGTCCAAAACGAAGGAATTTAGCTAAAATCCCATGATCCCGGGTATGTGCACTGACTCTGATTTCTCGAGCCATTTCTAATCAACTTGCCAAATTTTGGCCATTCTGACACCGTCGTGACAAATGACAAAATTGGTCCTAGTGCTATTTTGTGTTGTTAATTTTCTGTCCAACACTTTTTCAACCTGACAAAATTAACACAGAAATTAATTATTCGGAGGCCTAAACCAAGGAATTTGGCTAAAATTCCGTGATCCCAGGTCTGTACCTCGAGTCCAATTTTTGGGGCCGTTTCCAATGAACCTGCCAAGTTTCAGCCCATTCCAAAGCCGTCGTGACAAATGACGAAATTTCCCCCGGTGCAGTTTTTCTATGTTAATCTTCTGTCCAACACATCTTCAACTTGACATAATTAATACGGAAATTAATTATTCGGAGGCCTAAACGAAGGAATTTGGCTAAAATCTCGTGATCCCTGGTCTGTGCCCTGAGTCTAATTTCTCGGGCCGTTTCTAATCAACCTGCCAAATTTTGGCCCATTCCAAAACCGTCGCGACAGAAGACGAAATTTCCCCCGGTGCGGCTTTTCTTTGTTAATTTTCTGTCCAACAATTCTTCGACTTGACATAATTAATATGGAAATTAATGATTCGGAGGCCTAAATGAAGGAATTTGGGTAAAATCCCATGATCCCAGGTCTATGGCCCGAGTCCAATTTCTGGGGCCATTTCCAATAAACCTGCCAAATTTCGGCCCATTCCGACGCCGTCGCGACAAATGACGAAATTTCCTCTAGTGCAGTTTTTCTTTGTTAATTTTCTGTCCAACACTTCTTCAGCCTGACATAATTAATACGAAAATTAATTATTCGAAGGCCAAAACGAAGGAATTTGGCTAAAATCCCGTGATCCCAGGTCTGTGCCCCGAGCCCAGAAATAAAATCCCGTGATCCCAAGTCTGTGCCCCGAGTCCAATTTTTGGGGCCGTTTCCAATCAACCTGTCAAATTTCAGCCCATTCTGACACCGTCGTGACAAATGAAAAAAATTGCTCCTGGTGCGGTTTTTCTTTGTTAATTTTCGGTCCAACACATCTTCAACCTGACATAATTAACACGGAAATTAATTATTCGGAGGCCTAAACGAAGGAATTTGGCTAAAATCCTGTGCTCTCGGGTCTATTCCCTGAGTCCAATTTCTCGAGCCGTTTCCAATCAACCTACCAAATTTCGGCCCATTCCGAAACTGTCGCGACAGAAGACGAAATTTCCCCCGGTGCGATTTTTCTTTGTTAATTTTTTGTCCAACACTTCTTTGACCTGACATAATTAATACGAAAATTAATGATTTGGAGGCCTAAACGAAGGAATTTGGCTCAAATCCTGGGACCCCGGGTCTACAGCCCGAGTCCAATTTCTGAGGCCATTTCCAATCAACCTGCCAAATTTCAGCCCATTCCGACACCGTCGCGACAAATGACGAAATTTTCCCTGGTGCGATTTTTCTTTGTTAATTTTCTGTCCAACACTTCTTCAGCCTGACATAATTAATACTAAAATTATTTATTCGGAGGCCTAAACGAAGGAATTGGTCTAAAATCCCTTGATCTTGGGTCTGTGCCCCGTGCCCAATTTCTGGGACAGTTTCCTATTGACCTACCAAATTTTGGCCCATTCCGACAACGTCGCGACAAATGACAAAATTGCCCCTGGTGCAGTTTTGCGTTGTTATTTTTTTGTCCAACATCTTCAACCTAACATAATTAATACGAAAATTAATTATTCTTGGTCCTATACAAAGGAATTCGGCTAAAATCCCTTCATCCCGGGTATGTGCACCAACTCCAATTTATCGGGCCATTTCCAATCAACCTGCCAAATTTCGGCCCATTCCGTCATCGTCGCGACAAATGACGAAATTGCCCCTGTTGCGTTTTTCTTTGTTAATTTTCTGTCCAACACTTCTTCAACCTGACATAATTAATACGGAAATTATTTATTCGGAGGCCTAAACGAAGGAATTGGTCTAAAATCCCTTGATCTCGGGTCTGTGCCCGTGTCCAATTTCTGGGGCTGTTTCCAATCGACCTACCAAATTTTGGCCCATTCGGACAACGTCGTGACAAATGACAAAATTGCCCCTGGTGTAGTTTTGCGTTGTTAATTTTCTGTCCAACACATCTTCAACCTGACAGAATTAAATCGGAAATTAATTATTCTTGGTCCTATACGAAGGAATTTGGCTAAAATCCCTTGATCCTGGATATGTGCACTAACTCCAATTTCTCGGGCCGTTTCCAATCAAGCTCCCAAATTTCAGCCCATTCCGAAACTGTCGCGACAAATGATGAAATTGCCCCTGGTACAGTTTTTCTTCGTTAATTTTCCGTCCAACATTTCTTCAACCTGACATAATTAATACGAAATTTAATTATTCTACGTCCTAAACGAAGTAATTTGGCTAAAATCCCATGATCCCGGGTAAGTGCACCGACACCAATTTCTCGGACCGCTTCCAATCAACCTGCCATATTTCGGCCCATTCCGCCACCATCGCGACAAATGATGAAATAGCCCCTGGTGCGGTTTTACGTTGTTAATTTTCTGTCCAACACTTCTTCAACCTGACATAATTAATACAGAAATTAATTATTCGAAGGCCTAAACGAAGGAATATGGCTAAAATTTCGTGATCCCAGGTCTATGCCCCAAGTCCAATTTCTGGGGCCGTTTCCAATCAACCTGCCAAATTTCGGCTCATTCCGAAACCGTCGCGACAAATTACAAAATTACCCCTGGTACGGTTTTTCTTAGTTAATTTTCTATCCAACACTTCTTCAACCTGACAGAATTAATACGAAAATTAATTAATTGGAGGACTAAACGAAGGAATTTTGCTAAAAGCCCCTGATCCCGGGTCTGTGCCCCGAGTCCAATTTCTGGGACCGTTTCCAATCAACCTGCCAAATTTCAGCCCATTCCGACATCGTCGCGACAAATGATGAAATTGCCCCTGGTGTGGTTTTTCTTTGTTAATTTTCGGTCCAGCACATCTTCAACCTGACATAATTAATACGGAAATTAATTATTTGGAGGCCTAAATGAAGGAATTTGGCTAAAATCCCGTGATCCCGAGTCTATGCCCTGAGTCCAATTTCTCGGGCCATTTTCAATCAACCTACTAAATTTCGGCCCATTCCGAGCCGTCGCGACAAATGACGAAATTTCCCCTGGTGCGGTTTTTCTTTGTTAATTTTCTGTCCAACAGTTCATCAACCTGACATAATTAATACGGAAATTAATTATTCGGAGGCCTAAACGAAGGAATTTGGCTAAAATCCCATGATCCAAGGTATGTGCTTGGACTCCAATTTCTCGGGTTGTTTCCAATCAACCTGCTAAATTTCGGCCCATTTCGACACCGTCGCGACAAATGACGAAATTGCCCCTAGTGCGGTTTTGTGTTGTTAATTTTCTTTCCAACACTTCTTCAACCTGACATAATTAATACAGAAATTAATTATTCAGAGGCCTAAACGAAGGAATTTGGCTAAAATCCCATGATCCCAGGTCTGTGCCCCGAGTCCAATTTCTGGGGTCATTTCCAATCAACCTGTTGAATTTCGCCCATTCCGAAACCGTCACGACAAATGACAATATTGCTCCTCATGCGGTTTTTCTTTGTTAATTTTCTGTCCAACACTTCTTCAACCTGACAGAATTAATACGGAAATTAATTAATCGAAGGCCTAAACGAAGGAATTTGGCTAAAATCCCGTTATCCCGGGTCTGTGCCCGTAGTCTAATTTCTGGGACCGTTTCCAATCAACCTGCCAAATTTCGGCCCATTCCGACACCGTCGCGACAAATGACAAAATTGCCCCTAGTGCGATTTTTCTTTGTTAAATTTCTGTCCAACACTTCTTCAACCTGACATACTAAGTACTGAAACTAATTATTCGGAGGCCTAAACGAAAGAATTTGGCCAAAATCCCGTGATCCCGAGTCTGTAAATCAAGCCCAATTTCTCGGGCCGTTTCCAATCAACCTGCCAAATTTTGGCCCATTCCGACACCGTCGTGACAAATGACAAAATTGTCCATGGTACGATTTTGCGTTGTTAGTTTTCTATCCAACACTTCTTCAACCTGACATAATTAATACGAAAATTAATTATTTGGAGGCCTAAATGAAGGAATTTGGCTAAAATCCCGTGATCCCGGATATGTGCCCTTAGTCCAATTTTTGGGGCCGTTTCCAATCAACCTGCCAAATTTCGGACCATTCCGAAACTGTCGCGACAAATGACGAAATAGCCCCTGGTGCGGTTTTTCTTTGCTAATTTTCTGTCCAACACATCTTCAACCTGACGTAATTAATACGGAAATTAATTATTCGGAGGCCTAAACGAAGGAATTTGGCTAAAATTTCGTGATCCCGGGTTTGTACCCTGAGTCCAATTTCTCGGGCCGCTTCCAATCAACCTGTCAAATTTCGGCCCATTCCGAAATCGTCACGACAGAAGAAGAAATTTCCCCCGGTGCTGTTTTTCTTTGTTAATTTTTTGTCCAACACATCTTCAACCTGACATAATTAATACGGAAATTAATTATTCTTAGTCCTAAACGAAGGAATTTAGCTAAAATCCCATGATCCTAGGTACATACACCGATTCTGATTTCTCAGGCCGTTTCCAATCAACCTGCCAAATTTCGGCCATTCCAACAACGTCGCGACAAATGACGAAATTGCCCCTGGTGCGGTTTTACGTTGTTAATTTTCTGTCCAACACTTCTTCAACCTGACATAATTAATACGGAAATTAATTATTCGGAGGCCTAATCGAAGGAATTTGGCTAAAATCCCGTGATCCCGGGTCTGTGCCCCGAGTCCAAATTCTGGGGCCGTTTCCAATCTTTTTTCTTTGTTAATTTTTTGTCCAACACATCTTCAACCTGACGTAATTAATATGGAAATTAATTTTTCGGGAATTTGGCTAAAATCCCGTGATCCCGGGTCTGTGCCCCGAGTCCAAATTCTGGGGCCGTTTCCAATCTTTTTTCTTTGTTAATTTTTTGTCCAACACATCTTCAACCTGACGTAATTAATATGGAAATTAATTTTTCGGGAATTTGGCTAAAATCCCGTGATCCCGGGTCTGTGCCCCGAGTCCAAATTCTGGGGCCGTTTCCAATCTTTTTTCTTTGTTAATTTTTTGTCCAACACATCTTCAACCTGACGTAATTAATATGGAAATTAATTTTTCGGGAATTTGGCTAAAATCCCGTGATCCCGGGTCTGTGCCCCGAGTCCAAATTCTGGGGCCGTTTCCAATCTTTTTTCTTTGTTAATTTTTTGTCCAACACATCTTCAACCTGACATAATTAATACGGAAATTAACGATTCGGAGGCATAAACGAAGGAATTTGGTTAAAATCCTGTGATCCCGAGTCTGTGCCCTGAGTCCAATTTCTAGGGTTGTTTCCAATCAACCTGCCAAATTTCGGCCCATTCCGACACAGTCGCGACAAATGACGAAACTTCCCCTGGTGCGGTTTTACGTTGTTAATTTTCTGTCCAACACATCTTCAACCTGACGTAATTAATATGGAAATTAATTATTCGGAGGCCTAAACGAAGGAATTTAGCTAAAATCCAGTGATCCCAGGTCTGTGCCCTGAGTCCAATTTCTAGGGTTGTTTCCAATCAACCTGCCAAATTTAAGCCCATTTCAACACAGTCTCGAAAATTAATTATTTGGAGCCCTAAACGAAGGAATTTGGCTAAAATCTCGGGTCAATGCCCCGAGTTCAATTTCTGGGGCCGTTTCCAAACAACCTGCCAAATTTAAGCCCATTTCAACACAGTCTCGAAAATTAATTATTTGGAGCCCTAAACGAAGGAATTTGGCTAAAATCCCGTGATCCCAGGTCTGTGCCCTGAGTCCAATTTCTAGGGTTTTTTCCAATCACCCTGCCAAATTTCGGCCCATTCCGACACCGTCGCGACAAATGACAAAATTACCCCTGGTGCGGTTTTGCGTTGTTAATTTTCTGTCCAACACATCTTCAATCTGACATAAGTCATACAAAAATTAATTATTTGGAGGCCTAAACGAAGGAATTTGGCTAAAATCTCGGGTCAATGCCCCGAGTTCAATTTCTGGGGCCGTTTCCAAACAACCTGCCAAATTTCGGCCCATTCCGACACCGTCGCGATAAATGACGAAATTGCCCCTGGTGCGGTTTCGCGTTGTTAATTTTCTATCCAACACATCTTCAACTTGACATAATTAATACGAAAATTAATTATTTGGAGTCCTAAACAAAGGAATTTGGCTAAAATCCCGTGATTCCAGGTCTATGCCTCGAGTCCATTTTCTGGGGCCGTTTTCAATCAACCTGCTGAATTTTGGCCTATTCCGACAACGTCGCGAATAATGAAAAAATTGCCCCTGGAGCGGTTTGGAAATTAATTATTCGGAGGCCTAAATGAGGGAACTTGGCTAAAATCCTGTAATCTCGGGTCTACATCCCGATTCCAATTTCTGGGGCCGTTTCCAATCAACCAGCCAAATTTCGGCCCAATCCGACACCATGGCGACCAATGATGAAATTGCCCCAAGTGCAGTTTTTCTTTGCTAATTTTTTGTCCAACACTTCTTCAACACGACATAATTTATACGAAAATTAATTAATCGGAGGCCTAAATGAAGGAATTTGGCTAAAATCCCATGATCCCGGGTCTCTGCCCCGAGTCCAATTTATGTGGTCGTTTCCAATCTACCCGCCAAATTTGAACCCATTCTGACACGGTCGCGACAAATGGCGAAATTGCCCCTGGTGCGGTTTTTCTTTGTTAATTTTCTGTCCAACACTTCTTCAACCTGACATAATTAATACGAAAATTAATTAATCGGAGGCCTAAATGAAGGAATTTGGCAAAAATCCCGTGATCCCGGATCTATGCCCCGAGTCCAATTTCTGGGGCCGTTTCCAATCTACCTGCCAAATTTCGACTCAATCTGACACCGTCGCAACAAATGACGAAATTGCCCCTGGTGCAGTTTTTCTTTGTTAATTTTCTATCCAACACTTCTTTAACCTGACATAATTAATGTGGAAATTAATTATTTGGAGGCCTAAATTAAGGAATTTGGCTAAAATCCCGTGATCCTGGGTCCGTGCCCCAAGTCCGATATCTGAGGCCGTTTCCAATCAACCTACCAAATTTCGGCCCATTCCGACACCATCGCGACAAATGATAAAATTGCCCCTAGTGCGGTTTTGCGTTGTTAATTTTTTGTCCAACACATCTTCAACCTGACATAATTATTACGAAAACTAATTATTCGAAGGCCCAAACGAAGGAATTTGGCTAAAATCCCGTGACCTTGGGTCTATGCCCCGAGGCCAATTTCTAGGTCCGTTTCCAATCTACCTGCCAAATTTCGACCCAATCCGACACCATCGCGACAAATGACGAAATTGCCCCTAGTGTGGTTTTTCTTTGTTAATTTTCTATCCAACACTTCTTCAATCTGACATAATTAATACAGAAATTAATTATTCTGAGGCCTAAATGAAGGAATTTGGCTAAAATCCCGTGATCCCAGGTCTGTACCCCGAGTCCAATTTCTCTGGCCGTTTCCAATCAACCCGCCAAATTTCGGCCCATTCCGACACGGTCGCGACAAATGATAAAATTGCCCCTGGTGCGGTTTTACGTTGTTAATTTTTTGTCCAACACATCTTCGACCTGACATAATTAATACGAAAACTAATTATTCGAAGGCCCAAACGAAGGAATTTGGCTAAAATCCCGTGACCTTGGGTCTATGCCCCGAGGCCAATTTCTAGGTCCGTTTCCAATCTTCCTGCCAAATTTCGACCCAATCCGACACCATCGCGACAAATGATGAAATTGCCCCTAGTGTGGTTTTTCTTTGTTAATTTTCTATCCAACACTTCTTCAATTTGACATAATTAATACGAAAATTAATTATTCTGAGGCCTAAATGAAGGAATTTGGCTAAAATCCCGTGATCCCAGGTCTGTGCCCCGAGTCCAATTTCTCTGGCCTTTTCCAATCAACCTGCCGAATTTCGGCCCATTCCGACACGGTCGCGACAAATGATAAAATTGCCCCTGGTGCGGTTTTACGTTGTTAATTTTTTGTCCAACACATCTTCGACCTGACATAATTAATACGAAAACTAATTATTCGAAGGCCCAAACGAAGGAATTTGGCTAAAATCCCGTGATCTCGGGTCTGTGCCCCGAGTCCAATTTCTGGGGCCGTTTCCAGTGAACCTGCCAAATTTCGGCCCATTCCAAAACCATCACGACAAATGACGAAATTTTCCCCTGTGTAGTTTTTCTTTGTTAATTTTCTATCCAACACATCTTCAACTTGACATAATTAATACGGAAATTAATTATTCGGAGGCCTAAATGAAGGAATTTGGCTAAAATCCCGTGATCCCGGGTCTATGCCCTGAGTCCAATTTCTCGAGCCGTTTCCAATCAACCTGCCAAATTTCGGCCCACTCCGAAACCGTCACGACAAAAGACGAAATTTCCCCAGGTGCGATTTTTGTTTGTTAATTTTCTGTCCGACACTTCTTCGAACTGACATAATTAATACGAAAATTAATCATTCGAAGGCCTAAACGAAGGAATTTGGCTAAAATCCCGTGATCCCGGGTCTGTAGCCCGAGTCCAATTTCTGGGGCCATTTCCAATCAACCTACCAAATTTCAGCCCATTCTGACACTGTCGCGAGAAATGACGAAATTTCCCTTGGTGCGATTTTCTTTGTTAATTTGCTGTCCAACACTTCTTCAGCCTGACATAATTAATACGGAAATTATTTATTCGGAGGCCTAAATGAAGGAATTGGTCAAAAATCCCTTTATCTCGGGTCTATGCCACGAGTCCAATATCTAGGACTGTTTCCAATCAACCTGCCAAATTTCGGCCCATTCCGACGCCATCGCGTCAAATGACAAAATTGCCCCTAGTCAAATTTCGACCCATTCCAACACCGTCGCGACAAATGACAAAATTGCACCTGGAGTGATTTTTCTTTGTTAATTTTCTGTCGAGAACTTCGTCAACTTGACATAATTAATACGAAAATTAATTATTCGAAGGCCCCAATGGAGGAAGTTGGCTAAAATCCCGAGATCCTGTGTCTATGCCCTGTGTCCAATTTCGCGGTCCATTTCCAATCAAGCTGCCAAATTTCGACCCATTCCGACACTGTCGCAACAAATGACAAAATTGCCCCGGTGCTGTTTTTCTTTGTTAATTTTCGATCCAACACTTCTTCAACCTGACATAATTAATATGAAAATTACTTATTTGGAGGCCCAAACGATGGAATTTGGCTAAAATCTCATGATCCGGGGTATGTGCCCCGAGTCCGATTTCGCTGGCTGTATCCAACCAGCCTGCCAAATTTCGGCCCATTCCTAAACCGTCGGGACAAATGTCAAAATTGCTCCTAGTGCAGTTTTTTTTTGTTAATTTTCTGTCCAACACTTCTTCAACCTGACATAATTAATAAAGAAATTAATTATTTGGAGGCCCAAACGAAGAAATTTGGCTAAAATCCCTTGAACTTGGGTCTGTGCCCCGAGTCCAATTTCGCTGGCCGTTTCCAATCAACCTGTTAAATTTCTGCCCATTCCGACATCATCTCGACAAATGACAAAATTGCCCCTGGTACGATTTTTCTTTGTAAATTTTCTGTCCAGTACTTCTTTAACCTGACATAATTAATACGAAAATTAATTATTCGGAGGCCCAAATGAAGGAATTTGGCTAAAATCCTATGATCTCGGGTCTGTGCCCTGTGTCCATTTTCGCGGTCCGTTTCCAATCAACCTGTCAAATTTCGACCCATTCCGACACCGTCGCGACAAATGACAAAATTGCCCCTGATGCTGTTTTTCTTTGTTAATTTTCGGTCCAACACTTCTTCAACCTGACATAATTAATATGGAAATTAGTTATTTGGAGGCCCAAACGAAGGAATTTGGCGAAAATCCCGTGATCCAGGGTCTGTGCCCCGAGTCCGATTTCGAGGGCCATTTCCAATCAACTTGCTCAATTTCAGCCCGTTGCGACACTGTCGCGACAAATGACTAAATTGCCCCTGGTACGATTTTTCTTT
>NW_019265980.1:189567-243856 GCF_002742605.1 Olea europaea var. sylvestris | reverse complement strand
TGATCCCAGGTCTGAGCCCTGGGTCCAATTTCTCGGGCAGTTTCCAATCAACCTGCCAAATTTAAGCCCATTTCAACACAGTCGCGAAAAATGACGAAATGTCCCGTGGTACGGTTTTTCTTTGTTAATTTTCTGTCCAACACTTCTTCAACCTGACATAATTAATACGAATATTAATTATTTGGAGGCCTATACGAAGGAATTATGCTAAAATCCCATGATCCCGGGTCTGTGCCCCGAGTCCAATTTCTGGGGTCGTTTCCAATCAACTTTCTAAATTTCGGTCCATTTCGACACAGTCGCGACAAATGACGAAATTGCCCCTGGTGCGGTTTTGCGTTGTTAATTTTCTGTCCAACACATCTTCAATCTGACATAATTAATACGAAAATTAATTATTTGGAGGCCTAAACGAAGGAATTTAGCTAAAATCCCAGGTCTATGCCCCGAGTCCAATTTCTGGGGCCGTTTCCAAACAACCTGCCAAATTTCGGCCCATTCCGACACCGTCGCGACAAATGACGAAATTGCCCCTGGTGCGGTTTCGCGTTGTTAATTTTCTATCCAACACATCTTCAACTTGACATAATTAATACGAAAATTAATTATTTGGAGGCCTAAACGAAGGAATTTGGCTAAAATCCCGTAATTCCAGGTCTGTGCCCCGAGTCCATTTTTTGGGGCCGTTGCCAATCAACCTGCTGAATTTTGGCCTATTTCGACAACGTCACGAATAATGAAAAAATTGCCCCTGGAGCGGTTTGGAAATTATTTATTCGGAGGCCTAAACGAGGGAACTTGGCTAAAATCCTGTGATCTTGGGTCTACATCCCGATTCCAATTTCTGGGGCCGTTTCCAATCAACCAGCCAAATTTCGACCCATTCCGACACCATCGCGACCAATGACGAAATTGCCCCTGGTGCAGTTTTTCTTTGTTAATTTTCTGTCCAACACTTCTTCAACATGACATAATTAATACGAAAACTAATTATTCGAAGGCCCAAACGAAGGAATTTGGCTAAAATCCCGTGACCCCGGGTCTATGCCCCGAGGTCAATTTCCGGGTCCGTTTCCAATCTACCTGCCAAATTTCGACCCAATCCGACACCATCGCGACAAATGACGAAATTGCCGCTAGTGCGGTTTTTCTTTATTAATTTTCTGTCCAACACTTCTTCAATCTGACATAATTAATTCGAAAATTAATTATTCTGAGGCCTAAATGAAGGAATTTGGCTAAAATCCCGTGATCCCAGGTTTGTGCCCCGAGTCCAATTTCTCAGGCATTTTCCAATAAACCTGCCAAATTTCGGCCCATTCCGACACGGTTGCGACAAATGATAAAATTGCTCCTAGTGCGGTTTTGCGTTGTTAATTTTTTGTCCAACACATCTTCGACCTGACATAATTAATACGAAAACTAATTATTCGAAGGCCCAAACGAAGGAATTTGGCTAAAATCCCGTGACCCCGGGTCTATGCCCTGAGTCCAATTTCTGGGGCCGTTTCCAATCTACCTACCAAATTTCGACCCAATCCGACACCGTCGCGACAAATGATGAAATTTTCCTTGGTGCGGTTTTTCTTCGTTAATTTTCTATCCAACACTTCTTCAATCTGACATAATTAATACGGAAATTAATTATTCGGAGGCCTAAATGAAGGAATTTGGCTAAAATCCCGTGATCCCGGGTCTATGCCCCAAGTCCAATTTCTATTGCCATTTCCAATCAACTTGCCAAATTTCGGCCCATTCCGACACCGTCGCGACAAATGATAAAATTGCCCTGGTACGGTTTTGCGTCGTTAATTTTCTGTCCAACACATCTTCGACATGACATAATTAATACGAAAACTAATTATTCGAAGGCCCAAACGAAGGAATTTGGCTAAAATCCCGTGACCCCGTGTCTCTGCCCCAAGTACAATTTCTCGGGCCGTTTCCAATCAACCTGCCAAATTCTGCCCATTACGACATCGTCGTGACAAATGATGAAATTTCCCTTGGTGCTGTTTTTCTTTGTTAATTTTCTATCCAACACTTCTTCAATCTGACACAACTAGTACGAAAATTAATTATTCAGAGGCCTAAATGAAGGAATTTGGATAAAATCCCATGATACCGGGTCTATAACCCAGGTCCAATTTCTCTGGCCGTTTCCAATCAACCTGCCAAATTTCATCCCATTCTGACACCGTCGCGATAAATGAGGAAATTGTCCCAGGTGCTATTTTGCGTTAACAATTCTCTGTCCAACACATCTTCAACCTGACATAATTAATACGGAAATTAATTATTCGGAGGCCTAAATGAAGGAATTTGGCTAAAATCCCGTGATCCTGGGTCTGTGCCCCTAGTCCAATTTCTCGGGCTGTTTCCAATCAACATGCCAAATTTCGGCCCATTCCGACACCGTCGCGACAAGTGACGAAATTTTCCGTGCTGCGGTTTTTCTTTGTTAATTTTCTGTCCAACACTTGTTCAACCTGACATAATTAATACGGAAATTAATTATTCGGAGGCCTAACCGAAAGAATTTGGCTAAAATCCCGTGATCCCGAGTTTGTGCCCCAAGACCAATTTCTGGGGTCGTTTCCAATCAACCTGCCAAATTTCGACCCATTCCGACATTGTCACGACAAATGACGAAATTGCCCTAGGAGCGATTTTGGGTTGTTAATTTTCGGTCCAACACACCTTCAACCTGACATAATTAATACGAAAATTAATTATTAGGAGGCCTAAATGAAGGAATTTGGCTAATATCCCATGATCCCGGGTCTATACCTCGAGTTCAATTTCTGGGGCCGTTTCCAATCAACCTGCAAAATTTCGGCCCATTCTGACACCGTCGCGTCAAATCGCAAAATTGCCCCTGGTGTGGTTTGGAAATTAATTATTCGGAGGCCTAAACGAGGGAATTTGGCTAAAATCCCGTGAAATTTCGGCCCATTCTGACATCGCCACGACAAATGACGAAATTGCACCTGGTGCTGTTTTTCTTTGTTAATTTTCTATCCAACACTTCTTCCACCTAAAATAATTAATAGGAATATTAATTATTCGGAGGCCTAAACGAAGGAATTTGGCAAAAATCCAATGATCCGGGGTCTGTGCCCCGAGTCCAATTTCTGAGGCCGTTTTCAATCAACCTACCAAATTTCGGCCCATTCCGATGCTGTCGCGACAAATTACAAAATTTCCCCTGGTGCGGTTTTGCGTTGTTAATTTTCTGTCAACACATCTTCAACCTGACATAATTAATACGAAAATTAATTATTCATAGGTCTAAACGAAGGAATTTGGCTAAAATCCCGTTATCCCGGATCTGTGCCCTGAGTCCAATTTCTCGGGCCATTTGCCCATTCCGACATCGTCGCGACAAATGTCAAAATTTCCCCTGGTGCGATTTTTCTTTGTTAATTTTCTGTCCAACAATTCTTCAACCTGACATAACTAATACGGAAATTAATGATTCGGAGGCATAAATGAAGGAATTTGGCTAAAAATCTGAGATCCCAAGTCCGTGCCCAGAGTCCAATTTCTGCGGCCGTTTCCAATCAACCTGTCAAATTTCGGCCCATTCCGACACCGTCGCGACAAATGACGAAACTTCCCCTGGTGCGGTTTTTCTTTGTTAATTTTCTATCCAACACTTCTTCAGCCTAACATAATTAATACGGAAATTATTTATTCAGAGGCCTAAACGAAGGAATTTGGCTAAAATCCCGTGATCCTGGGTCTGTGCCTCGACTCCAATTTCTGGGGCCGTTTCCAATCAACCTGCCAAATTTCGGTCCATTCCGACACCGTCGCGAAAAATGACGAAATTGCCCCTGGTGTGGTTTTGCGCTGTTAATTTTCTGTCCAACACATCTTCAACCTGACATAATTAATACGGAAATTAATTATTTAGAGTCCTAAACGAAGGAATTTGGCTAAAATCTAGTGATCCCATGCCTGAGCCCCAAGTCCAAATTCTCAGGCATTTTCCAATCAACCTGTCAAATTTCGATCCATTTCGACATAGTCGCGAAAAATGACGAAATGTCCTGTGGTGTGGTTTTTCCTTGTTAATTTTCTATCCAACAGTTCTTCAACCTGACATAATTAATACGGAAATTAATTATTCGGAGGCCTAAACGAGGAAATTTGACTAAAATCCTTTGAACCCGGGTCTATGCCCCGAGTCCAATTTCTAGGGCTATTTCCAATCAACCTACTAAATTTGGGCCCATTCCGACACCATCGTGACAAATGACGAAATTGCCCCTGGTGCTGTTTTTCTTTGTCAATTTTCTATCCAACACGTCTTCAGCCTGACATAATTAATACGAAAATTAATTATTCGGAGGCCTAAATGAAGGAATTTGGCTAATATCTCGTGATGTCGGGTCTCTGCCTTGAGTCCAATTTCTGGGGCCGTTTCCAATCAACCTGCCGAATTTTGGCCTATTCCGACACCGTTGCGTCAAATGACACAATTGCCCCTGGTGCGATTCCGAAATTAATTATTCGGAGGCCTCAACGAGGGAATTTGGCTAAAATTCTGTGATCCCGGGTCTATGCCCCAAGTCCAATTTCTGGGGCCTTTTCCAATCAACCTGCCAGATTTCGGCCCATTCCGACACCGTCGCGACAAATGACAAAATTGCACCTGGTGCTGTTTTTCTTTGTTAATTTTCTATCAAACACTTCTTCAACCTAACATAATTAATACGAATATTAATTATTCGGACGCCTAAACGAAGGAATTCGGCTAAAATCCCGTGATCACGGGTCCAATTTCTGGAGCCATTTTCAATCAACCTTCCAAATTTCGGCCCATTCGGACTCCGTCGTAACAAATTACAAAATTGTCCCTGACGTGGTTTTGTGTTGTTAATTTTCTATCAACACATCTTCAGCCTGACATAATTATCATGAAAATTAATTATTCGGAAGTCTAAACGAAGAAATTTGGCTAAAATCTCGTGATCCTGGGTCTGTGCCCCGAGTCCAAATTCTCGGGCAGTTTCCAATCAACCTGCCAAATTTCGGCCCATTTCGACACAGTCGCGAAAAACGACGAAATGTCCCGTGGTGTGGTTTTTCCTTGTTAATTTTCTATCCAACACTTCTTCAACTTGACATAATTAATACGGAAATTAGTTATTCTGAGGCCTAAACGAAGGAATTTTGCTAAAATCCCGTGATCCCGGGTCTGTGCCCCGAGTCCAATTTCTGGGCCGTTTCCAATCAACCTGCCAAATTTCGGCCCATTCCGGCACCATCGCGACAAATGACGAAATTGCCTCTGGTGTGGTTTTGCGTTGTTAATTTTCTATCCAACACTTCTTCAACCCGGCATAATTAATATGGAAATTAATGATTCGAAGGCATAAACGAAAGAATTTGGCTAAAATCCCATGACCCCGGGTCTGTGCCCCGAGTCCAATTTCTGGGGCCATTTCCAATCAACCTTCCAAATTTCGGCCCATTCCGACACCGTCGCGATAAATGACGAAATTTCCCCAGGTGCGGTTTTTCTTTGTTAATTTTCTGTCCAACACTTCTTCAGCCTGACATAATTAATACAGAAATTATTTATTCAGAGGCCTAAACGAAGGAATTTGGCTAAAATGCCGTGATCCCGGGTCTGTGCCGAGTCCAATTTCTCAGGCTGTTTTCGATCAACCTGCCAAATTTCGGCCCATTCCGACACCGTCGCGCCAAATGACGAAATTTCCCGTGGTGCGATTTTTCTTTGTTAATTATCTGTCCAACACTTCTTCAACCTGACATAATTAATACGGAAGTTAATTATTCGATGGCCTAAACGAAGGAATTTGGCTAAAATCCCGTGATCCCGAGTCCGTGTCCCGAGTCCAATTTCTAGAGCCATTTTCAATCAACCTTCCAAATTTCGGCCCATTCGGACGCCGTCGCGACAAATTACAAAATTGTCCCTGATGTGGTTTTGCGTTGTTAATTTTCTATCAACACATCTTCAACTTGACATAATTATCACGAAAATTAATTATTCGGAAGTCTAAACGACGGAATTTGGCTAAAATCTCGTGATCCCGGGTCTGTGCCCCGAGTCCAAATTCTCGGGCAGTTTCCAATGAACCTGCCAAATTTCGGCCCATTTCGATACAGTCGCGAAAAACGACGAAATGTCCCGCGGTGCGGTTTTTCCTTGTTAATTTTCTATCCAACACTTCTTCAACCTGACATAATTAATACGGAAATTAGTTATTCTGAGGCCTAAACGAAGGAATTTTGCTAAAATCCCGTGATCCCGGGTCTGTGCCCCGAGTCCAATTTCTGGGCCGTTTCCAGTCAACCTGCCAAATTTCGGCCCATTCCGGCACCGTCGCGACAAATGACAAAATTGCCTCTGGTGTGGTTTTGCGTTGTTAATTTTCTGTCCAACACTTCTTCAACCCGACATAATTAATACGAAAATTAATGATTCGAAGGCATAAACGAAAGAATTTGGATAAAATCCCATGATCCCGGGTCTGTGAACTGAGTACAATTTCTGGGGCTGTTTCCAATCAACCTTCCAAATTTCTGCCCATTCCGACACCGTCGCGACAAATGACGAAATTTCCCCAGGTGTAGTTTTTCTTTGTTAATTTTCGGTCCAACACTTCTTCAGCCTGACATAATTAATACAGAAATTATTTATTCGGAGGCCTAAACGAAGGAATTTGGCTAAAATCCCGTGATCCCGAGTCTGTGTCCCGAGTCCAATTTCTAGGGCCGTTTCCAATCAACCTGCCAAATTTCGGCCCATTCCGACACCGTCGCGCCAAATGACGAAATTTCCCGTGGTGCGATTTTTCTTTGTTAATTTTCGGTCCAACACTTCTTCATCCTGACATAAATAATACAGAAATTATTTATTCGGAGGCCTAAACGAAGGAATTTGGCTAAAATCCCGTGATCCCGAGTCTGTGTCCCGAGTCCAATTTCTAGGGCCGTTTCCAATCAACCTAGAAAATTTTGGCCCATTTCGACACCATCGCGACAAATGACGAAATTGCCCTTGGTGCGGTTTTGCGTTGTTAATTTTCTGTCCAACACATCTTCAGCCTGACGTAAATAATACGAAAATTAATGATTCGGAGGCCTAAACGATGGAATTTGGCTAAAATCCCGTGATCCTGAGTCTATGCCCCAAGTCCAATTTCAGGGGCCGTTTCCATTCAACCTCTCAAATTTCGGCCCATTTCGACACCGTCGTGTCAAATGACAAAATTGCCCCTGGTGCGGTTTGGAAATTAATTATTCGGAGGCCTAAACGAGGAAATTTGGCTAAAATCTTGTGATCCCGGGTCTATGCCCCGAGTCCAATTTCTGGGGCCGTTTCCAATCAACCTGCCAAATTTCGGCCCATTCTGACACCGTTGCGACAAATTACGAAATTGCCCCTGGTGCTGTTTTTCTCTGTTAATTTTCTATCCAAATCTTCTTCAACCTGACATAATTAATACGAATATTAATTATTCGAAGGCCTAAATGAAGGAATTTGGCTAAAATCCCATGATCCCGGGTCTATGCCCCGAGTCCAATTTCTGGGACCGTTTTCAATCAACCTGCTAAATTTCGGCCCATTCCGACGCCGTCCCGACAAATTACAAAATTGCCCCTGGTGCGATTTTGCGTTGTTAATTTTCTGTCCAACACATCTTCAACCTGACATAATTAATACGAAAATTAATTATTCGGTGGTCTAAACGAAGGAATTTGGCTAAAATCCCGTGATCCCGGGTCCGTGCCCTGAGTCCAATTTCTCGAGCCGTTTCCAATCAACCAGCCAAATTTTGGCCCATTCCGACACCATCGCGATAAAAGTCGAAATTTCCCATGATGCGATTTTTCTTTGTTAATTTTCTGTCCAACACTTCTTCAACCTGACATAATTAATACGGAAATTAATGATTCGGAGGCATAAACGAAGGAATTTGGCTAAAATCCCGTGATCCCGGGTCTCTGCCCCGCGTTCAATTTCTGGGGCCGTTTCCAATAAACCTGTCAAATTTCGGCCCATTCCGACGCCGTCCCGACAAATTACAAAATTGCCCCTGGTGCGATTTTGCGTTGTTAATTTTCTGTCCAACACATCTTCAACCTGACATAATTAATACGAAAATTAATTATTCGGAGGTCTAAACGAAGGAATTGGGCTAAAATCCCGTGATCCCGGGTCCGTGCCCTGAGTCCAATTTCTCGAGCCGTTTCCAATCAACCAGCCAAATTTTGGCCCATTCCGACACCATCGCGATAAATGTCGAAATTTCCCATGATGCGATTTTTCTTTGTTAATTTTCTGTCCAATACTTCTTCAGCCTAACATAATTAATACGGAAATTATTTATTCGGAGGCCTAAACGAAGGAATTTGGCTAAAATCTCGTGATCCTGGATCTGTGCCCCGACTCCAATTTCTGGGGCCGTTTCCAATCAACCTTCCAAATTTCGGCCCATTCCGACACCGTCGCGACAAATGACGAAATTGCCCCTGGTGCGATTTTGCACTGTTAATTTTTTGTCCAACACATCTTCAACCTGACATAATTAATACGGAAATTAATTATTCGGAGTCCTAAACGTAGGAATTTGGCTAAAATCCAGTGATCTCGTGTCCGATCCCCGAGTCCAAATTCTCAGGCAGTTTCCAATCAACCTGCCAAATTTCGATACAGTGGCGAAAAATGACGAAATGTCCCGTGGTGCGATTTTTCCTTGTCAATTTTCTGTCCAACACTTCTTCAACCTGACATAATTAATACGGAAATTGATTATTCGGAGGCCTAAACGAAGGAATTTGGCTAAAATCCCGTGATCCCAGGTCTGTGCCTCGAGCCCAATTTCTAGGGCCGTTTCTAATCAACTTGCCAAATTTCGGCCCATTCCGACACCGTCGCGACAAATGACGAAATTGCCCATGGTGCGATTTTGCATTGTTAATTTTCTGTCCAACACACCTTCAACCTGACATAGTTAATACGGAAATTAATTATTCGGAGGCGTAAACGAAGGAATTTGGCTAAAATCCCGTGATCCCGGGTCTGTGCCACAAGTCCAATTTCTGGAGCCATTTTCTATCAACCTTCCAAATTTCGGCCCATTCGGATGCCGTCGCGACAAATTACAAAATTGCCCCTGATGTGGCTTTGCGTTGTTAATTTTCTGTCAACACATCTTCAACCTGACATAATTAATAAGAAAATTAATTATTCGAAAGTCTAAACGAAGGAATTTGGCTAAAATCTTGTGATCCTGGGTCTGTGCCCCGAGTCCAAATTCTCGGGCAGTTTCCAATGAACCTGCCAAATTTCGGCCCATTTCGATACAGTCGCGAAAAACGACGAAATGTCCCGTGGTGCGGTTTTTGCTTGTTAATTTTCTGTCCAACACTTCTTCAACCTGACATAATTAATACGGTAATTAGTTATTTTGAGGCCTAAACTAAGGAATTTTGCTAAAATCCCGTGATCCCTGGTCTGTGTCCTGAGTCCAATTTCTGGGCCGTTTCCAATCAACCTGCCAAATTTTGGCCCATTTCGGCACCGTCGTAACAAATGACGAAATTGCCCCTCGTGTGGTTTTGCGTTGTTAATTTTCTGTCCAACACTTCTTCAACCCGACATAATTAATATGGAAATTAATTATTCGGAGGCATAAACGAAAGAATTTGGCTAAAATCCCGTGACCCTGGGTCTGTGCCCCGAGTCCAATTTCTAGGGCCATTTCCAATCAACCTTCCAAATTTCGGCCCATTCCGACATCGTCGCGACAAATGACAAAATTTTCCCAGGTGCGGTTTTTCTTTGTTAATTTCTGTCCAACACTTCTTCAGCCTGACATAATTAATACAGAAATTATTTATTCGGAGGCCTAAACGAAGGAATTTGGCTAAAATCCCATGATCCCGGGTCTGTGCCGAGTCCAATTTCTCAGGCTGTTTCCAATCAATCGGCCAAATTTCGGCCCATTCCGACACCGTCGCGCCAAATGACGAAATTTCCCGTGGTGCAATTTTTCTTTGTTAATTATCTGTCCAACACTTATTCAACCTGACATAATTAATACGGAAGTTAATTATTCGATGGCCTAAACGAAGGAATTTGGCTAAAATCCCGTGATCTCGAGTCTGTGCCCCGAGTCCAATTTCTGGGGCCGTTTCCAATCAACCTGGCAAATTTCGGCCCATTCCGACACCGTCTTGACAAATGACGAAATTGCCCTTGGTGCGGTTTTGCGTTGTTAATTTTCTGTCCAACACATCCTCAGCCTGACATAATCAATACGAAAATTAATGATTTGGAGGCCTAAACGAAGGAATTTGGCTAAAATCCCGTGATCCCGAGTCTATGCCCCGAGTCCAATTTCAGGGGTCCTTTCCAATCAACCTGCCAAATTTCGGCCCATTCCGACACCGCCGCTTCAAATGATAAAATTGTCCCTGGTGCGGTTTGGAAATTAATTATTCGGAGTCCTAAACGAGGGAATTTGGCTAAAATCTTGTGATCCCGGGTCTATGCCCCGAGTCCAATTTTTGGGACCGTTTCCAATCAACCAGCCAAATTTCGTCCCATTCTGACACCGTCGCGACAAATGATGAAATTGCCCGTGGTGCTGTTTTTCTCTGTTAATTTTCTATCCAAATCTTCTTCAACCTGACATAATTAATACGAATATTAATTATTCGAAGGCTTAAACGAAGGAATTTGGCTAAAATCCCATGATCCCAGGTCTGTGCCTCGAGTCCAATTTCTGGGGCCATTTTCAATCAACCTGCGAAATTTCGGCCCATTCCGACGTCGTCATGACAAATTACAAAATTGCCTTGGTGCGGTTTTGCGTTGTTAATTTTCTGTCCAACACACCCTCAACCTGACAAAATTAATACGGAAATTAATTATTCGGAGGTCTAAACGAAGGAATTTGGCAAAAATCCCGTGATCCCGGGTCTGTGCCCTGAGTCCAATTTCTCGGGCCGTTTCCAATCAACCTGCCAAATATTGGCCGATTCCGACACCGTCGCGACAAATGTTAAAATTTCCCATGATGCGATTTTTCTTCGTTAATTTTTTGTCCAACACTTCTTCAACCTGACATAATTAATACGAAAATTAATGATTCGGACGCATAAATGAAGGAATTTGGCTAAAATCCCGTGATCCCTGGTTTGTGCCCCGAGTCCAATTTCTGGAGCCATTTGCAATCAACCTACCAAATATCGGCCCATTCCGACACCGTCGCGACAAATGACTAAATTTCCCTTGGTGCGGTTTTCTTTGTTAATTTTCTGTCCAACACTTCTTCAGCCTGACATAATTAACACGAAAATTATTTATTCGGAGGCCTAAACGAAAGAATTTGGCTAAAATTCCATGATCCTGGGTCTGTGCCCCGACTCCAATTTCTGGGGCCGTTTCCAATCAACCTGCCAAATTTTGGCCCATTCCAACACCTTCGCGACAAATGACGAAATTGCCCCTGGTGCGGTTTTGCGCTGATAATTTTCTGTCCAACACATCTTCAACCTGACATAATTGTTACGGAAATTAATTCTTCGAAGGCCTAAACGAAGGAATTTGGGTAAAATCCTGTGATCCCGAGTTTGTACACCGAGTCCAATTTCTGGGGCCGTTTCCAATCAACCTGCCAAATTTCGACTCATTCTGACACCGTCGCGACAAATGACAAAATTGCCCCTAGTGCGGTTTTGCGTTATTAATTTTCTATCCAACACATCTTCAATCTGACAAAATTAATACGAAAAATAATTATTCGGAGGCCTAAACAAAGGAATTTGGCTAAAATCCCGTGATCCAGGGTATGTACCCCGAGTCCAATTTCTGGGGCCATTTCCAATCAACTTGCCAAATTTCGGCCCATTCCGACACCGTCGTGACAAATGATGAAATTTCCCCTAGTGAGGTTTGTCATTTATAATTTTCGGTTCAACACCTCCTCAACCTGACATAATTAATATGAAAATTAATTATTCGAAGGCCTAAACGAAGGAATTTGGCTAAAATCCCGTGATCCTGGATCTGTGCCCTGAGTCCAATTTATGGGGCCATTTCCAATCAACCTTCCAAATTTCGGCCCATTCGGACACCATCGCGACAAATGACAAATTGCCCATGGTGCGGTTTTACGTTGTTAATTTTTTGTCCAAGACATCTTCAACCTGACATAATTAATACAGAAATTAATTATTCGGAGGCCTAAACAAAAGAATTTGGCAAAAGTCCCGTGATCCCGGGTACGTGCCCCAAGCCCAATTTCTGGAGCCGTTTCCAATCAACCTACCAAATTTTGGCCCATTCCGACACCGTCGTAACAAATGATGAAATTGCCCCTGGTGCGGTTTTGCGTTGTTAATTTTCTATCCAACACTTCTTCAACCTGACATAATTAACACAAAAATTAATTATTCGAAGGCCTAAACGAAGAAATTTGGCTAAAATCCCGTGATCCCAGGTCTGTACCCCAACGCCGATTTCTGGGGTCGTTTCCAATCAAGTTACCAAATTACGCCCCATTCCGGTACCGTCGTGACAAATGACAAAATTGCCCCTGGTGCGGTTTTGCGTTGTTAATTTTCTGTCCAACACATCTTCAGCCTGACATAATTAATACAGAAGTTAATTAATCGGAGGCCTAAACGAAGGAATTTGGCTAAAATCCCGTGATCCTGGATCTATGCACCGAGTCCAATTTCTGGGGCCGTTTCTAATCAACCTGCCAAATTTCGACCCATTCCGACACCGTCGCGACAAATGACGAAATTGCCCTAGGTACGATTTTTCTTTGTTAATTTTCTGTCAACACTTCTTCAACCTGACATAATTAATACGAAAATTAATTATTCAGAGGCCTAAACGAAGGAATTTGGCTAAAATCCCGTGATCTCGGGTCTGTGCCCTGAGTCCAATTTCTCGGGCCGTTTCCAATCAACCTCCCAAATTTGGGCCCAATCCAACACCATCGCGACAAATGACAAAATTGCCCCTGGTGCGGTTTTGCGTTGTTAATTTTCTGTCCAACCCATCTTGAACTTGACATAATTAATACGAAAATTAACTATTCGGAGGCCTAAACAAAGGAATTTGGCTAAAATCCCGTGATCCAAGGTCTGTGCCCCGACCCCATTTATGGGGTCGTTTCCAATCAACCTGCTAAATTTCGGCCCATTCAGACACTGGCGCGACAAATGACCAAATTGCCCCTGGTGCGATTTTGTGTTGTTAATTTTCTATCCAACACATCTTCAACCTTATAAATTTAACACAGAAATTAATTATTCGGAGGCCTAAATGAAAGAATTTGGCTAAAATCCCGTGATCCCTGGTATGTGCCCCGAGTCCAATTTCTGGACCGTTTCCAATCAACCAGCCAAATTTCGGCTTATTCCGACACCTACGCGACAAATGATGAAGTTTCCCCTAGTGCAGTTTGTCTTTGTTAATTTTCTGTTCAACACATCTTCAACCTGACATAATTAATACGAAAATTAACTATTCGGAGGCCTAAACGAAGGAATTTGGCTAAAATCCCGTGATCCCGGGTCCGTGCCCCGACTCTATTTATGGGTCCGTTTCCAATCAACCTACCAAATTTCGGCCCATTCCTACACCGGCGCGACAAATGACAAAATTGCCCCAGGTGCGGTTTTGCGCTGTTAATTTTCTGTCCAACACATCTTCAGCCTGACATAATTAATACAGAAATTAATTAATCGGATGCCTAAACGAAGGATTTTGGCTAAAATCTCGTGATCCTGGATCTATGCCCCGAGTCCAATTTCTGGGGCCGTTTCTAATCAACCTGCCAAATTTTGGCCCATTCCGACACCGTCGCGACAAATGACGAAATTGCCCTTGGTACGATTTTTCTTTGTTAATTTTCTGTACAACACTCCTTCAACCTGACATAATTAATACGAAAATTAATTATTCAGAGGCCTAAACGAAGGAATTTGGCTAAAATCCCGTGATCTTGGGTCTGTGCCTCGAGCCCAATTTCTGGGGTCATTTCCAATCAACCTGCCAAATTTCGGCCCATTTCGACACCGTCGCAACAAATGACAAAATTGCCCTGGTGCGGTTTGGAAATTAACAATTTGGAGGCCTAAACGAGGGAATTAGGCTAAAATCCTGTGATCCCGGGTCTGTATCCCGAGTCCAATTTCTGGGGCTGTTTCCAATCAAGCTACCAAATTTCGGCCCATTCCGACACCATCGCGACAAATGACGAAATTGCCCCTGGTGTGGTTTTTCTTTGTTAATTTTCTGTCCAACACTTCTTCAACCTGACATAATTAACACGAAAATTAATTATTCGGAGGCATAAACGAAGGAATTGCGCTAAAATCTCGACATCTCGTGTCTGTGGCTCGAGTCCAATTTCTGGGGCCGTTTCTAATCAACCAGCCAAATTTTGGCCCATTCCGACACCGTCGCAACAAATGACAAAACTGCCCCTGGTGCAATTTTGCGTTGTTAATTTTCTATCCAACATATCTTCAACCGGACATAATTAGAAATTGATTATTCGGAGGTCTAAACGAATGAATTTGGCTAAAATCCCGTGATCATGGGTCTGTACCCCGAGTCCAATTTCTAGGGGCTTTTTCTAATCAACCTGCCAAAATTCGGCCCATTTCGACACCGTCGCGCCTTGGTGCTGTTTTGCGTTGTTAATTTTCTGTCCAACACATCTTCAACCTGACGTAATTAATACGAAAATTAATTATTCGGAGGGCTAAATGAAGGAATTTGGTTAAAATCTAGTTATCTCGAGTATGTGCCCCGAGTCCAATTTCTCGGGTCGTTTCCAATCAACCGGCCAAAATTCGGCCAATTCCGACACCGTCACGCCCTGGTGCGGTTTTGTGTTGTTAATTTTCTGCCCAACACATCTTCAACCTGACATAATTAATATGACAATTAATTATTCAGGGGGCTAAATGAAGGAATTTGGCTAAAATCCAATGATCCCGGGTATGTGCACCGACTCCAATTTCTCGGGCCGTTTCCAATCAACCTACCAAATTTTGGCCCAATTCAACACCGTCGCGGCAAATGACGAAATTACCCCTGGTACGGTTCTGCGTTATTAATTTTCTGTCCAACACATCCTCAACCGGACATAATTAATGCGAAAATCAAGTATTCGGAGGCCTAAACGAAGGAATTTAGCTAAAATCCCGTGATCCCGAGTTTGTGCCCCGACTGCATTTTTGGGGCCGTTTCCAATCAACCTAGCAAATTTCGGCCCATTCCGACACCGGCGCGACAAATGAGAAAATTGCCCGTGGTACGGTTTTGCGTTGTTAATTTTTTGTCCAACACATCTTCAATCTGACAAAATTAATACGAAAATTAATTATTCGGAGGCCTAAACGATGGAATTTGGCTAAAATCCCGTGATCCCTAGTATGTGCCCCGAGTCCAATTTCTGGGGCCGTTCGCAATCAACCAGCCAAATTTCGGCCCATTTCGACACTGTCGCGACAAATGACTAAATTTCCCCTAGTGTAGTTTGTTTTTGTTAATTTTCTATTCAACACCTCTTCAACCTGACATAATCAACACGAAAATTAATTATTCGGAGGCCTAAACGAAAGAATTTGGCTAAAGTCCCCTGATCCCGAGTATGTGCCCCGAGTCCAATTTCTGGGGCCGTTTCCCATCAACCTGCATGACGAAATTGCACCTGGTGCAATTTTGTGTTGTTAATTTTCTGCCCAACAATTCTTCAACCTGACATAATTGATATGGAAATTAATTATTCAGAGGCCTAAACGAAGGAATTTGGGTAAAATACCAGGATCTGGGGTATGTGCCTCCAGTCCAGTTTCTGGGGGCGTTTCCAATCAACCGGCCAAATTTCGGCCCATTCCGACACCGTCGCGACAAATGACGAAATTGCCCCTGGTTCAATTTTACGTTGTTAATTTTCTGTCCAATACTTCTTCAACCTTATAAAATTAATGCGGAAGTTAATTATTTGAAGGATCAAAGGAATTTGGCTAAAATCCCGTGATCGCGGTGCCGGTGCCCCGACACTAATTTCTGGGGCCGTTTCCAATCAAGCTGCCAAATTTTGGCCCATTTTGACACCGTCGCGACAAATGACAAAATTGCCCTTGGTACGGATTCGCGTTGTTAGTTTTCTTTCCAACACATCTTCAGCCTAACATAATTAATACGGAAATTAATTATTCGGAGGCCTAAACGAAGGAATTTGGCTAAAATCCCGTGATCCCGGGTCTGTGCCCCAAGTCCGATTTCTGGGGCCGTTTCCTATCAATTTGCCAAATTTCTGCACATTTCGACACCGTCGCGACAATTGACGAAATTGCCCTGGTACAGTTTTTCTTTGTTAATTTTCTGTCCAACACTTCTTCAACCTGACATAATACGAAAATTAATTATTCGAAGGCCTAAACGAAGGAATTTGGCTAAAATCCCGGGGTCCTAGGCCTTGTCCCGAGTCCAATTTCTGGTGCCGCTTCCAATTAACCGTCCAAATTTCGGCACATTTCGACACCGTCGCGACAAATGACGAAATTATCCCTGGTGCGATTTTGCGTTGTTAATTTTCTATCCAACAATTCTTCAACCTGGCAACATTAATACAGAAATTAATTATTCGGAGGCCGAAACGAAAGAATTTGGCTAAGATCCCGTGATCCCGAGTATGTGCCTTGAGCCCAATTTCTGGGGGCGTTTCCAATCAAGCTGCTAAATCTTGGCCCATTACGACACCGTCGCGAGAAATGATGAAATTGCCCCTGGTGCGGTTTTGCGTTGATAATTTTCTGTCCAACAATTCTTCAACCTAAAATAATTAATGCGAAAATTAATTATTCGAAGGCATAAACGAAGGCATTTCGCTAAATTCACGTGATCCCGGGTCTGTGCCCCGAGTCCAATTTCTGGGCTGTTTCCTATCAACCTGCCAAATTTTTGCACATTCCGACACCGTCGCGAGAATTGATGAAATTGTACCCGGTGCGGTTTTTCTTTGTTAATTTTCAGTCACACTTCTTCAACCCGACATAATTAATACGAAAATTAGTTATTAGAAGGCCTAAACGAAGGAATTTGGCTAAAATACTGTGATCCCAGCTCTGTGCCCTGAGTCCAATTTTTGGGGCCGTTTCCAATCAACCTGCCAAATTTTGGCCCATTCCGACACCGTTGCGACAAATAACGAAATTACCCCTGGTGCGATTTTGCGTTGTTAATTTTTTGTCCAACCCATCTTCATCCTGACATAATTAATATGGAAATTAATTATTCGGAGGCCTAAATGAAGGAATTTGGCTAAAATCCCGTGATCCTTGGTATGTGCCCCGAGTCCAAATTCTGGGGCCGTTTCCAATCAACCTTCCAAATTTCGGCCCATTCCGGCACCGTCGCGACAAATGACGAAATTTCCCCTGGTGCGGTTTACCTTTGTTAATTTTCTGTTCAACGCCTCTTCAACCTGACATAATTAATACGAAATTAATTATTCGGAGGCCTAAACGAAGGAATTTGGCTAAAATCCCATGATCCCGGGTATGTGCCCCGAGTCCAATTTCTGGGGCTGTTTCCTATCCACCTGCCAAATTTCGACCCATTCTGACACTGTCGCGACAAATGACAAAATTTCCCCTGGTGCGATTTTTCGTTGTTAATTTTCTGTCCAACACTTCTTCAACCTGACATAATTAATATGGAAATTAATTATTTGGAGGCCTAAATGAAGGAATTTGGCTAAAATCCCGTGATCCCGGGTCCGTACCCCGAGTCCAATTTCTAGGGCCGTTTCCAATCAACTGGCGAAAATTCGGCCCACTCCGACACCGTCGGGCCCTTGTGCGATTTTACGTTGTTAATTTTCTATCCAACACATTTTCAACATGACATAATTAATACAGAAATTAATTATTCGGAGGCCTAAACGAAGGAATTTGGCTAAAATCCCGTGATCCTGGCTCTGTGCCCCGAGTCCAATTTCTGGGGCCATTTCCTATCAACCCGCCAAATTTCTGCATATTCCGACACCGTCGCGACAATTGATGAAATTGCCCCTGAGAGTTTTCTTTGTTAATTTTCTGTCCAACACTTCTTCAACCTGACATAACTAATACGAAAATTAATTATTCGAAGGCCTAAACGAAGGAATTTGGCAACCCGACATAATTAATACGAAAATTAATTATTCGGAGGCCCAAACGAAAGAATTTGGCTAAAATCCCGTGATCCTGGCTCTGTGCCCCGAGGCCAATTTCTGGGGCCATTTCCTATCAACCCGCCAAATTTCTGCATATTCCGACACCGTCGCGACAAATGACGAAATTGCCCCTGGTGCGGATTCACGTTGTTAATTTTCTGTCCAACCCTTCTTCAACCTGACAAAATTAATGCGAAAATTAATTAAAATCCCGTGATCCTGGCTCTGTGCCCCGAGGCCAATTTCTGGGGCCATTTCCTATCAACCCGCCAAATTTCTGCATATTCCGACACCGTCGCGACAAATGACGAAATTGCCCCTGGTGCGGATTCACGTTGTTAATTTTCTTTCCAACACATCTTCAGCCTAACATAATTAATACGGAAATTGATTATTCAGAGGCCTAAATGAAGGAATTTGGCTAAAATCCCATGATCCCGGGTCTGTGCCCCGAGTCCAATTTCTAGGGCCGTTTCCTATCAACCTACCAAATTTCTGCACATTCCCACACCGTCGTGACAATTGACGAAATTGCCCCTGGTACGGTTTTTCTTTGTTAATTTTCTGTCCAACACTTCTTCAACCTGACATAACTAATACGAAAATTAATTATTCGAAGGCCTAAATGAAGGAATTTGGCTAAAATCCCAGGGTCCCAGGTCTTGTCCCGAGTCCCATTTCTGGTGCCGCTTCCAATCAACCTGCCAAATTTCTGCAAATTCCGACAACGACGCGACAAATGATGAAATTGCCCCTGGTGCGATTTTGCGTTGTTAATTTTCTGTTCAACAATTCTTCAACCTGACATCATTAATACAAAAATTAATTATTCGGAGGCCTAAACGAAGGAATTTGGCTAAAATCCCATGATCCCGGGTATCTGCCTCAAGTCCAATTTCTGGGGGCGTTTCCAATCAACCGGCCAAATTTCGACCCATTCCGACACCATCGCGACAAGTGACGAAATTGCCCCTGGTTCGATGTTGAGTTGTTAATTTTCTGTTCATCACTTCTTCAACCTGAGAAATTTAATTATTCGAAGGACCAAAGGAATTTTGGTAAAATCCCGTGATCCCGGGTTTGTGCCCTGACACCAATTTCTGGGACCGTTTCCAATCAAGCTGCCAAATTTCGGCCCCATTCCGACACTGTCGCGACAAATGACAAAATTGCCCTTGGTGCGGATTCGCGTTTTTAATTATCTGTCCAACACATCTTCAGCCTGATATAATTAATACAAAAATTAATTATTTGGAGGCCTAAACGAAGGAATTTGGCTAAAATCCCGTGATCCCGGCTCTGTGCCCCTAGTCCAATTTCTGGGGCCGTTTCCTATCAACCTGCCAAATTTCTGCATATTCCGACACCGTCGCGACAATTGACGAAATCACCCCTAGCACGTTTTTCTTTGTTAATTTTCTGTCCAACACTTTTTCAACCTGACATAACTAATACGAAAATTAATTATTCGAAGGCCTAAACGAAGGAATTTGGCTAAAATCCCGTGATCCCAGGTCTTGTCCCGAGTCCAATTTCTGGTGCTGCTTCCAATCAACCTGCCAAATTTCGGCACATTCCGACACCGACGCGACAAATGACGAAATTACCCCTGGTGCGATTTTGCGTTGCTAATTTTCTGTCCACAATTCTTCAACCTGACATCATTAATATAGAAATTAATTATTCGGAGGCCTAAACGAAGGAATTTGGCTAAAATCCCATGATCCCAGGTATGTGCCTCGAGTCCAAATTCTGGGGGCGTCTCCAATCAACCGGCCAAATTTCGACCCATTCCGACACCATCGCGACAAGTGACGAAATTGCCCCTGGTTCGATGTTGAGTTGTTAATTTTCTGTTCAACACTTCTTCAACCTGACAAAATTAATGCGAAAATTAATTATTCGAAGGACCAAAGGAATTTTGGTAAAATCCCGTGATCCCGGGTGTGTGCCTGACACCAATTTCTGGGGCCGTTTCCAATCAAGCTGCCAAATTTCGGCCCATTCCGACACTGTCGCGACAAATGACAAAATTGCCCTTGGTGCGGATTCGCGTTTTTAATTTTCTGTCCAACACATCTTCAGCCTGATATAATTAATACAAAAATTAATTATTTGGAGGCCTAAACGAAGGAATTTGGCTAAAATCCCGTGATCCCGGCTCTGTGCCCCGAGTCCAATTTTTGGGGCCGTTTCCTATCAACCTGCCAAATTTCTGCATATTCTGACACCGTCGCGACAATTGACGAAATCGCCCCTAGCATGTTTTTCTTTGTTAATTTTCTGTCCAACACTTTTTCAACCTGACATAACTAATACGAAAATTAATTATTCGAAGGCCTAAACGAAGGAATTTGGCTAAAATCCCGTGATCCCAGGTCTTGTCCCGAGTCCAATTTCTGGTGTTGCTTCCAATCAACCTGCCAAATTTCGGCACATTCCGACACCGACGCGACAAATGACAAAATTACCCCTGGTGCGATTTTGCGTTGTTAATTTTCTGTCCAACAATTCTTCAACCTGACATCATTAATACAGAAATTAATTATTCGGAGGCCTAAACGAAGGAATTTGGCTAAAATCTCGTGATCCCAGGTATGTGCCTCGAGTCCAATTTCTGGAGGCGTCTCCAATCAACCGGCCAAATTTCGGCCCATTCCGACACCATTGCGACAAGTGGCGAAATTGCCCCTGGTTCGATTTTGCGTTGTTAATTTTCTGTCCAACACTTCTTCTCAACCTGACGAAATTAATGCGAAAATTAATTATTCGAAGGATCAAAGGAATTTGGCTAAAATCCCGTGGTCTCGGGTCTAAGCCCCGACACCAATTTCTGGGGCCGTTTCCAATCAAGCTGCCAAATTTCGCCCATTCCGACACCGTCGCGACAAATGACAAAATTGCCCCTGGTGCGGATTCGCGTTGTTAATTTTCTTTCCAACACATCTTCAGCCTAACATAATTAATATGGAAATTAATTATTCGGAGGCCTAAATGAAGGAATTTGGCTAAAATCCCGTGATCTCGGGTCTGTTCCCCGAGTCCAATTTCTGGGACCGTTTCCTATCAACCTGCCAAATTTCTGCACATTCCAACACCGTCGTGATAATTGACGAAATTGCCCCTGGTACGGTTTTTCTTTGTTAATTTTCTGTCCAACAGTTCTTCAACCTGACATAATCAATACGAAAATTAATTATTCGAAGGCCTAAACGAAGGAATTTGGCTAAAATCCCGGGGTCCCAGGTCTTGTCCCGAGTCCAATTTCTGGTGCCGCTTCCAATAAACCATCCAAATTTTGGCACATTTCGACACCGTCGCGACAAATGACGAAATTGCCCTTGGTGCGATTTTGCGTTGTTAATTTTCTGTCTCACAATTCTTCAACCTGTCATCATTAATACAGAAATTGATTATTCGGAGGCCTAAGCGAAAGAATTTAGCTAAGATCCCGTGATCCCGAGTATGTGCCTCGAGTCCAATTTCTGGGGGCATTTCCAATCAACCTGCTAAATCTTGGCCCATTACGACACTGTCGCGAGAAATGATGAAATTGCCCCTGGTGCGATTTTGCGTTGATAATTTTCTGTCCAACAATTTCAACCTGACATAATTAATTCGAAAATTAATTATTCGGAGGCGTAAACGAAGGCATTTGGCTAAATTCCCGTGATCCCGGGTCTATGCCCCGAGTCCAATTTCTGGGCCGTTTCCTATCAACCTGCCAAATTTTTGCACATTTCGACACCGTCGCGACAATTGACGAAATTGCCCCTGGTGTGATTTTTCTTTGTTAATTTTTAGTCACACTTCTTCAACCCGACATAATTTATACGAAAATTAGTTATTAGAAGGCCTAAACGAAGGAATTTGGCTAAAATACTGTGATCCCAGCTCTGTGCCCCGAGTCCAATTTTTGGGGCCGTTTCCAATCAACCTGCCAAATTTTGGCGCATTCCGACACCGTTGCGACAAATAACGAAATTACCCCTGGTGCGGTTTTGCGTTGTTAATTTTTTGTCCAACCCATCTTCATCCTGACATAATTAATATGGAAATTAATTATTCGGAGGCCTAAATGAAGGAATTTGGCTAAAATCCCGTGATCCCTGGTATGTGCCCCGAGTCCAATTTCTGGGGCCGTTTCCAATCAACCTTCCAAATTTCGGCCCATTTCGACACCGTCGCGACAAATGACAAAATTTCCCCTGGTGCGATTTACCTTTGTTAATTTTCTGTTCAACACCTCTTCAACCTGACATAATTAATACGAAAATTAATTATTCGGAGGCCTAAATAAAGGAATTTGGCTAAAATCCCATGATCCCGAGTATGTGCCCCGAGTCCAATTTCTGGGGCCGTTTCCAATCGGCTCGACAAATTTCGGCCCATTCTGACACCGTCGCGACAAATGACAAAATTTCCCCTGGTGCGATTTTTCTTTGTTAATTTTCTGTCGAAGACTTCTTCTGCCTGACATAATTGATATAAAATTATTTATTCGGAGGCCTGAGTGAAGGAATTTGACTAAAATCCCGTGATCCCGGGTACGTGCTCCGACTCAAATTTCTCGGGCCGTTTCCAATCAATCAGCTGAATTTCGGCCCATTTCGATGCTGTGGCGACAAATGACGAAACCGCCCCTGGCGCTGTTTTTCTTTGTAAATTTTCTGTTTAACAATTGTTCAACCTGACATAATTATGACGGAAATTAATTATTCGGAGGCCTAAACGAAGTAATTTAGCTAAAATCCCGTGATCTAGGGTCTGTACACCGAGTCCAATTTCTGGGGTCGCTTCCTATCAACCTGCCAAATTTCTGCACATTCCAACACCGTCGCGACAATTGACGAAATTGCCCCTGGTACGGTTTTTCTTTGTTAATTTTCTGTCCAACACTTCTTCAACCTGACATAATCAATACGAAAATTAATTATTCGAAGGCCTAAACGAAGGAATTTGGCTAAAATCCCGGGGTCACAAGTCTTGTCCCGAGTCCAATTTCTGGTGCCGCTTCCAATCAACCGTCCAAATTTCGGCACATTTCGACACTGTCGCGACAAATGACGAAATTGCCCTTGGTGCGATTTTGCGTTGTTGATTTTCTGTCCCACAATTCTTCAACCTGGCATCATTAATACAGAAATTAATTATTCGGAGGCCTAAACGAAAGAATTTGGCTAAGATCCCGTGATCCCGGGTATGTGCCTCGAGTCCAATTTCTGGGGGCATTTCCAATCAACCTGCTAAATCTTGGCCCATTACGACACCATCGCGAGAAATGACGAAATTGCCCCTGGTGCGGTTTTGCGTTGATAATTTTCTGTCCAACAATTTCAACCTGACATAATTAATTCGAAAATTAATTATTCGGAGGCGTAAACGAAGGCATTTGGCTAAATTCCCATGATCCCGGGTCTGTGCCCCGAGTCCAATTTCTGGGCCGTTTCCTATCAACCTGCCAAATTTTTGCACATTCCGACACCGTCGCGACAATTGACGAAATTGCCCCTGGTGGGGTTTTTCTTTGTTAATTTTTAGTCACACTTCTTCAACCCGACATAATTAATATGAAAATTAGTTATTAGAAGGCCTAAACGAAGGAATTTGGCTAAAATACTGTGATCCCAGCTCTGTGCCCCGAGTCCAATTTTTGGGGCCGTTTCCAATCAACTTGCCAAATTTTGGCGCATTCCGACACCGTTGCGACAAATAACGAAATTACCCCTGGTGCGGTTTTGCGTTGTTAATTTTTTGTCCAACCCATCTTCATCCTGACATAATTAATATGGAAATTAATTATTCGGAGGCCTAAATGAAGGGATTTGGCTAAAATCCCATGATCCCTGGTATGTGCCCCGAGTCCAATTTCTGGGGCCGTTTCCAATCAACCTTCCAAATTTCGGCCCATTCCGACACCGTCGCGACAAATGACAAGATTTCCCCTGGTGCGGTTTACCTTTGTTAATTTTCTGTTCAACACCTCTTCAACCTGACATAATTAATACGGAAATTAATTATTCGGAGGCCTAAACAAAGGAATTTGGCTAAAATCCCATGATCCTGGGTATGTGCCCCGAGTCCAATTTCTGGGGCCGTTTCCAATCGGCTCTGCAAATTTCGGCCCATTCTGACACCGTCGCGACAAATGACAAAATTTCCCCTGGTGCGATTTTTCTTTGTTAATTTTCTGTCGAAGACTTCTTCTGCCTGACATAATTGATATAAAATTATTTACTCGGAGGCCTGAGTGAAGGAATTTGACTAAAATCCCGTGATCCCAGGTACGTGCTCCGACTCAAATTTCTCGGGCCGTTTCCAATCAATCAGCTGAATTTCGGCCCATTTCGATGCTGTGGCGACAAATGATGAAACCGCCCCTGGTGTTGTTTTTCTTTGTAAATTTTCTGTTTAACAATTGTTCAACTTGACATAAATATGACGGAAATTAATTATTCGGAGGCCTAAACGAAGGAATTTAGCTAAAATCCAGTGATCTAGGGTCTGTACACCGAGTCCAATTTCTGGGGCCGTTTCCAATCAACCTGC
The DNA here is from genome assembly GCF_002742605.1 of Olea europaea var. sylvestris. NCBI lineage: Eukaryota > Viridiplantae > Streptophyta > Magnoliopsida > Lamiales > Oleaceae > Olea > Olea europaea. The sequence continues at coordinate 219,068 of NW_019265980.1, read as the reverse complement.
CAAATTTCGACCCATTTTGACATCGTCCGACAAATGACAAACTTGCCCCTGGTGCGGTTTTAGGTTGTTAATTTTCTGTCCAACACGTCTTCAGCCTTACAAAATTAATACGAAAATTAATTATTCGGAGGCCTAAATAAAGAAATTTGGCTAAAATCCCATGATCTCGGGTCTGTGCCCTGAGTCCAATTTTTGGGGCCGTTTCCAATTAGCCCACCAAATTTCTACACACTTCAACACATTCGCGACAAATGACGAAATTGCCACTGGTGCGGTTTTTCTTTGTTAATTTTCTGTCCAACACTTCTTCAACCTGACATAATTAATATGGAAATTAATTATTTGGAGGCCTAAACGAAGCAATTTGGCTAAAATCCCGTGATCCCGTGTCTGTGCCCCGAGTCCAATTTCTGGGGCCCTTTCCAATCAACCTATCAAATCTCGACCCATTCCGACACCGTCGCAACAAATGACGAAATTGCCCCTAGTGCGGTTTGGAAATTAACTATTCGGAGGCCTAAGCGAGGGAATTTGGCTAAAATCCTGTGATCCTAGGTCTGTGCCCCGAGTCCAATTTCTGGGGCTGTTTCCTATCAACCTGCCAAATTTCGGCCCATTCCGACACTGTTGCGACAAATGACGAAATTGCCCCTGGTGCGATTTTTCTTTGTTAATTTTCTGTCCAACACTTCTTCAACCTGACATAATTAATACGAAAATTAATTATTTGGAGGCCTAAATGAAGGAATTTGGCTAAAATCTCGTGATCCCGGGTCCGTACCCCGAGTCCAATTTCTAGGGCCGTTTCCAATCAACTGGAAAAAATTCGGCCCACTCCGACACCGTCGGGCCCTGGTGCGATTTTGCATTAGTAATTTTCTATCCAACATATCTTTAACATGACATAATTAATACAGAAATTAATTATTCGGAGGGCTAAACAAAGGAATTTAGCTAAAATCCCGAGATCCCAGGTATGTGCCCTGAGTCCAATTTCTCGGGCTATTTCCAATCAACTTGCCAAAATTCGGCCCCTTCCGACCCTGTCGCGCCTTTGTGCGGTTTTGCGTTGTTAATTTTCTATCCAACACATCTTCAACCTGACATAATTAATAAAGAAATGAATTATTCAGAGAGCTAAACGAAGGAATTTTGCTAAAATCCCGTAATCTCGAGTATGTGCACCGACTCCAATTTCTCGAGCCATTTCCAATCAATCTCCTAAATTTCGGCCCAATCCGACACCGTCGCGACAAATGACGAAATTGCCCCTGGTGCGATTTTGCGTTGTTAATTTTCTATCTAACCCATCTTCAACCTGACATAATTAATACGAAAATTAACTATTCGAAGGCCTAAACGAAGGAATTAGGCTAAAATCCAGTGATCCCGGGTCTGTGCCCCACTCCATTTATGGGGCCGTTTCCAATCAACCTACCAAATTTCGGCTTATTCCGACACCTTCACGAAAAATGATGAAGTTTCCCCTAGTGTGGTTTGTCTTTGTTAATTTTCTGTTCAACACATCTTCAACCTGACATAATTAATACGAAAATTAACTATTCGGAGGCCTAAACGAAGGAATTTGGCTATAATCTCGTGATCCCGGGTCCGTGCCCCGACTCCATTTATGGGTCCGTTTCCAATCAACCTACCAAATTTTGGCCCATTCTGACACCGGCGCGATAAATGACAAAATTGCCCCAGGTGCGGTTTTGCATTGTTAATTTTCTGTCCAACACATCATCAGCCTGACATAATTAATACAAAAATTAATTAATCAGAGGCCTAAATGGAGGAATTTGGCTAAAATCCCGTGATCCTGGATCTATGCCCCGAGTCCAATTTCTGGGGCCGTTTCTAATCAACCTGCCAAATTTCGGCCCATTCCAACACCGTCGCGACAAATGACGAAATTGCCCTTGGTACGATTTTTCTTTGTTAATTTTCTGTCCAACACTTCTTCAACCTGACATAATAAATACGAAAATTAATTATTCAGAGGTCTAAACGAAGGAATTTGGCTAAAATCTCGTGATCTCGGGTCTGTGCCTCGAGCCCAATTTCTGGGGTCGTTTCCAATCAACCTGCCAAATTTCGGCCCATTTCGACACCGTCGTAACAAATGACAAAATTGCCCTGGTGCGGTTTGGAAATTAACTATTTGAGGCCTAAATGAGGGAATTAGGCTTAAATCCTGTGATCTAGGGTCTGTGCCCCGAGTCCAATTTCTGGGTTATTTTCCAATCAAGCTGCCAAATTTTGGCCCATTCCGACACCATCGCGACAAATGACGAAATTGCCCCTGGTGCGGTTTTTCTTTGTTAATTTTCTGTCCAACACTTCTTCAACCTGATATAATTAACACGAAAATTAATTATTCGGAGGCCTAAACGAAGGAATTTGGCTAAAATCCCGTGATCCTGGATCTATGCCCCGAGTCCAATTTCTGGGGCCGTTTCTAATCAACCAGCCAAATTTTGGCCCATTCCGACACCATCGCGACAAATGACGAAATTGCCCCTGGTGCGGTTTTTCTTTGTTAATTTTCTGTCCAACACTTCTTCAACCTGATATAATTAACACGAAAATTAATTATTCGGAGGCCTAAATGAAGGAATTGCGCTAAAATCTCGAGATCTCGTATCTTTGCCCCGAGTCCAATTTCTGGGGTCGTTTCTAATCAACCTGCCAAATTTTGGCCCATTCTGACACCGTCGCGACAAATGACAAAACTGCCTCTGGTGCAATTTTGCGTTGTTAATTTTCTATCCAACATATCTTTAACCTGACATAGTTAATATGAAAATTAATTATTCAGGGGGCTAAACGAAGGAATTTTGCTAAAATCCCATGATCCCGGGTATGTGCACCGACTCCAATTTCTTGGGCCGTTTCCAATCAACCTGCCAAATTTTGGTCCAATCCGACACAGTCGCTGCAAATGACAAAATTACCCTTGGTGCGGTTTTGCGTTGTTAATTTTCTGTCCAGCACCTCCTCAACTTGATATAATTAATGCGAAAATCAACTATTCGGAGGCCTAAACGAAGGAATTTGGCTAAAATCCCGTGATCTCAGGTCTGTGCCCCGACTCCATTTCTGGGGCCGTTTCCAATCAACCAGCCAAATTTCGGCCCATTCCGACACCGGCACGACAAATGACAAAATTGCCTGTGGTACGGTTTTGCGTTGTTAATTTTCTGTCCAACACATCTTCAATCTGACAAAATTAATAAGGAAATAAATTATTCGGAGGCCTAAACGATGGAATTTGGCTAAAATCCCATGATCCCAGCTCTGTTCCCCGAGTCCAATTTTTGAGGCCGTTTCCTATCAACCTGCCAAATTTCGGCTCATTTCAACACCGTCGCGACAATTGACGAAATTGCCCCTGGTATGGTTTTTCTTTGTTAATTTTCTGTCCAACTCTTCTTCAACCTGACATAATTAATACGAAAATTAATTATTCGGAGGCCTAAACGATGGAATTTGGCTAAAATCCCATGATCCCAGCTCTGTTCCCCGAGTCCAATTTTTGAGGCCGTTTCCTATCAACCTGCCAAATTTCGGCTCATTTCAGCACCGTCGCGACAATTGACGAAATTGCCCCTGGTATGGTTTTTCTTTGTTAATTTTCTGTCCAACACTTCTTCTGCCTGACATAATTAATACGGAAATTAATTATTCGGAGGCCTAAACGATGGAATTTGGCTAAAATCCCATGATCCCAGCTCTGTTCCCCGAGTCCAATTTTTGAGGCCGTTTCCTATCAACCTGCCAAATTTCGGCTCATTTCAGCACCGTCGCGACAATTGACGAAATTGCCCCTGGTATGGTTTTTCTTTGTTAATTTTCTGTCCAACTCTTCTTCAACCTGACATAATTAATACGAAAATTAATTATTCGGAGGCCTAAACGAAGGAATTTGGCAAAAATCTCGTGATCCCGACTCTGTGCCCCGAGTCCAATTTCTGAGGCCGTTTCCTATCAACCTACCAAATTTCGGCGCATTTCGACACCGTCGCGACAATTGACGAAATTGCCCCTGGTGTGGATTCGCGTTGTTAATTTTCTGTCCAGCACATCATCAGCCAGACATAATTAATACGGAAATTAATTATTCGGAGGCTTAAATGAAGGAATTTGGCTAAAATCCTGTGATCCCGGGTCTGTGCCCCGAGTCCAATTTCTGGGGCCTTTTCCTATCAACCTGCCAAATTTCTGCACATTCCGACACCGTCTCGACAATTGACGAAATTACCCCTGGTACGGTTTTTCTTTGTTAATTTTCTGTCCAACACTTCTTCAACCTGGCATAATTAATACGAAAATTAATTATTCGAAGGCCTAAACGAAGGAATTTGGCTAAAATCCTACAGTCCCAGGTCTTGTCCCGAGTCCAATTTCTAGTGCCGCTTCCAACCAACCGTCCAAATTTCGGCACATTCCGATACCGTCGCGACAAATGATGAAATTGTCCCTGGCGCGATTTTGCGTTGTTAATTTTCTGTCCAACAATTCTTCAACCTGGCATCATTAATACAGAAATTAATTAATCGGAGGCCTTGACAAAAGAATTTGGCTAAAATCCCATGATCCCGGGTATGTGCCTCGAGTCCAATTTCTGGGGGCGTTTCCAATCAACCTACTAAATTTCGGCCCATTCCGACATCGTCGCGACAAATGACGAAATTGCCCCTGGTACGCTTTTGCGTTGATAATTTTCTATCCAACAATTCTTCAACCTGACATAATTAATACGAAAATTAATTATTCGGAGGCCTAAATGAAAGCATTTGGCTAAAATCTCGTGATCCCGGGTCTGTGCCTCGAGTCCAATTTCTGGGGCCGTTTCCTATCAACCTGCCAAATTTTTGCACATTCCGACACGGTCACGACAATTGATGAAATTGCCCCTGGTGCGGTTTTTCTTTGTTAATTTTCAGTCCAACACTTCTTCAACCCGACATAATTAATACGAAAATTAGTTATTAGAAGGCCTGAACGAAGGAATTTGGCTAAAATCCTGTGATCCCAGCTTTGTGCCCCGAGTCCAATTTTTGGGGCCGTTTCCAATCAACCTGCCAAATTTTGGCCCATTCCGACACCGTCGCGACAAATAACGTAATTGCCCCTTGTGCGGTTTTGCTTTGTTAATTTTCTGTCCAACCCATCTTCATCCTAACATAATTAATATGGAAATTAATTATTCGGAGGCCTAAATGAAGGAATTTGGCTAAAATCCCGTGATCCCTGGTATGTGCCCCGAGTCCAATTTTTGGGGCCGTTTCCAATCAACCTTCCAAATTTCGGCCCATTCTGACACCGTCCCGACAAATGACGAAATTTCTCCTGGTGCGGTTTACCTTTGTTAATTTTCTATTTAACACCTCTTCAACCTAACATAATTAATACGAAAATTAATTATTCAGAGGCCTAAACGAAGGAATTTGGCTAAAATCCCATGATCCCGGGTATGTGCCCCGTGTCCAATTTCTGGGGCCGTTTCCAATCGGCCCGGCAAATTTCGGCCCATTCTGACACCGTCGCGACAAATGACAAAATTTCCCCTGGTGTGATTTTTCTTTGTTAATTTTCTGTCAAAGACTTCTTCTGCCTGACATAATTGATACGAAAATTATTTATTCGGAGGCCTGAATGAAGGAATTTGGTTAAAATCCCGTGATCCCGGGTACGTGCTCCGACTCAAATTTCTCGGGTCGTTTCCAATCAATCAGCCGAATTTAGGCCCATTCCGATACTGTCGCGACAAATGATGAAACCGCCCCTGGTGCTGTTTTTCTTTGTAAATTTTCTTTCCAACACTTGTTCAACCTGACATAATTATGACGAAAATTAATTATTCGGAGGCCTAAACGAAGGAATTTAGCTAAAATCCCGTGATCTCGGGTCTGTACACCGAGTCCAATTTCTGGGGCCGTTTCCAATCAACCCGCCAAATTTCGACCCATTCTGACATCGTCGCGACAAATGACAAACTTGCCCCTGGTGCGGTTTTGCGTTGTTAATTTTCTGTCCAACATGTCTTCAGCCTTACATAATTAATACAAAAATTAATTATTCGGAGGCCTAAATAAAGAAATTTGGCTAAAATCCCATGATCCTAGGTCTGTGCCCCGAGTCCAATTTTTGGGGCCGTTTCCAATTAGCCCACCAAATTTCTGCACACTCCAACACCTTTGCGACAAATGACGAAATTGCCCCTGGTGCGATTTTTCTTTGTTAATTTTCTATCCAACACTTCTTCAACCTGACATAATTAATACGAAAATTAATTATTCGGAGGCCTAAATGAAGGAATTTGGCTAAAATCCCGTGATCCCGGGTCCGTACCCCGAGTCCAATTTCCAGGGCCGTTTCCAGTCAACCTGCAAAAATTCGGCCCATTCCGACACCGTCGCGCCCTGGTGCGATTTTGTGTTGTTAATTTTATGTCCAATACATCTTCAACATGACATAATTAATACGAAAATTAACTATTCGGAGGCCTAAACGAAGGAATTTCGCTAAAATCCCATGATCCCGAGTCTGTGCCCCGACTCCATTTATGGGGCCGTTCCCAATCAACCTACCAAATTTCGGCCCATTCCGACACCGGCGCGACAAATGATCAAATTGCCCCTGGTGCAGTTTTGCGTTGTTAATTTTCTGTGCAACACATCTTCAACCTGATAAAATTAATACGAAAATTAATTATTCGGAGGCCTAAACGAAGGAATTAGGCTAAAATCTGTGATCCCTAGTATGTGCCCCGAGTCCAATATCTGGGCTGTTTCCAATCAACCTGCCGAATTTTGGCCCATTCCGACACAGCCGTGACAAATGACGAAATCGCGCCTGGTGCGGTTTTGCGTTGTTAATTTTCTGTCCAACCCATCTTCAGCCTGACATAATTAATACGAAAATTAATTATTCGGAGGCCTAAACGAAAGAATTGGGCTAAAATCTTGTGATCACGGGTATGTGCCCTGAGTCCAATTTCTGGGGCCATTTTCGATCAACCGCCAAATTTCGAACCATTCTGACACCGTCGCGACAAATGATGAAATTTCCCCTGGTGCGGTTTGTCTTTGTTAATTTTCTGTTCAGCACCTCTTCAACCTGACATAATTAATACGGAAATTAATTATTCGGAGGCCTAAGCGAAGGAATTTTTATCCCAAGATCCCGGGAATGTGCCTCGAGTCCAATTTCTGGGGCCGTTTCCCATCAACCTGGCAAATTTTGGCCCATTTCGACACCTTCGCGACAAATAACGAAATAGCCCCTGGTGCGAGTTTGCGTTGTTAATTTTCTGACCAAAACTTCTTCAGCCTGACATAATTAATATGGAAATTAATTATTCGGAGGCCTAAACGAAGGAATATGGCTAAAATCCCGTGATCCCGGGTATGTGGCCCGAGCCTAATTTCTGGGGTCGTTTCCAATCAACCTGCCAAATTTCGGCCCGTTCCGACACCGTCGCGACAAATGACAAAATCGACCATAGTCCGATTTTGCGTTGTTAATTTTCTGTCCAACCCATCCTCAGCCTGACATAATTAATACGAAAATTAATTATTCGGAGGCCTAAGCGAAAGAATTGGGCTAAAATCCCATGATCCCGGGTATGTGCCCCGAGTCCAATTTATGGGGCCGTTTCCAATCAACCTGCCAAATTTCGACCCATTACGAAACCGTAGCGACAAATGATGAAATTTTCCCTGGTGCGGTTTGTCATTGTTAATTTTCTGTTCAACACCTCTTCAACCTGACATAATTAATACCGAAATTAATTATTCGGAGGCCTAAACGAACGAATTTAGGTAAAATCCCATGATCTCGGGTATGTGCCCTGAGTCCAATTTATGGGGTCGTTTCCAATCAACCTGCCAAATTTCGGCCCGTTCCGACACCGTCGTGACAAATGACGAAATCGACCCTAGTGCGGGTTTGCGTTGTTAATTTTCTGTCCAACCCATCTTCAGCCTAACAAAATTAATACGAAATTTAATTATTCGGAGGCCTAAACGAAGGAATTTGGCTAAAATCCCGTGATCCCTGGTATGTGCCCTAAGGCCAATTTCAGGGGCCGTTTCCAATCAACCTGCCAAATTTCAGTCCATTCCGACATCATCGCGACAATTGACAAAATTGCCCCTGGTCCGATTTTACGTTGTTAATTTTCTGTCCAACGCATCTTCAACCTGACAAAATTAATACGGAAATTAATTATTCGGAGGCCTAAACGAATGAATATGGCTAAAATCCCGTGATCATTCCGACACCGTCGCGACAAATGACAAAATTGCCCCTGGTCCGATTTTACGTTGTTAATTTTCTGTCCAACGCATCTTCAACCTGACAAAATTAATACGGAAATTAATTATTCGGAGGCCTAAACGAATGAATATGGCTAAAATCCCGTGATCATTCCGACACCGTCGCGACAAATGACAAAATTGCCCCTGGTCCGATTTTACGTTGTTAATTTTCTGTCCAACGCATCTTCAACCTGACAAAATTAATACGGAAATTAATTATTCGGAGGCCTAAACGAATGAATATGGCTAAAATCCCGTGATCATTCCGACACCGTCGCGACAAATGACAAAATTGCCCCTGGTCCGATTTTACGTTGTTAATTTTCTGTCCAACGCATCTTCAACCTGACAAAATTAATACGGAAATTAATTATTCGGAGGCCTAAACGAATGAATATGGCTAAAATCCCGTGATCATTCCGACACCGTCGCGACAAATGACAAAATTGCCCCTGGTCCGATTTTACGTTGTTAATTTTCTGTCCAACGCATCTTCAACCTGACAAAATTAATACGGAAATTAATTATTCGGAGGCCTAAACGAATGAATATGGCTAAAATCCCGTGATCATTCCGACACCGTCGCGACAAATGACAAAATTGCCCCTGGTCCGATTTTACGTTGTTAATTTTCTGTCCAACGCATCTTCAACCTGACAAAATTAATACGGAAATTAATTATTCGGAGGCCTAAATGAAGGAATTTGGCTAAAATCCCATGATCCCAGGTCTGTGCCCCGAGTCCAATTTCTGGGGCCGTTTCCAATCAGCCTGCTAAATTTCGGCCCATTCCGACACCATCACGACAAATGTCGAAATTGCCCCTGGTGCGGTTTTGCGTTGTTAATTTTCTGTCCAACCCATCTTCAGCCTGACATAATTAATACGGAAATTAATTATTCGGAAGCCTGAACGAAGGAATTTGGCTGAAATCCCGTGATCCCGGGTATGTGCCCCGAGTCCAATTTCTGGGGCCGTTTCCAATCAACCTGCCAAATTTCGGCCCATTCCGACACCGTCGCGGCAAATGACGAAATTTTCCCTGGTGCGGTTTGTCTTTGTTAATTTTCTATTCAACACCACTTCAACCTGACATAATTAATACGAAAATTAATTATTCGGAGGCCGAAACGAAGAAATTTGGTGTAAATCCTGTGATCCCGTGTATGTGTCCCTAGTCCAATTTTTGGGGCCGTTTTTCGTCAACCTGCCAAATTTTGGACCATTCCGACACCGTCGCGACGAATGATGAAATTGCCCCCGGTGCGGTTTTACATTGTTAACTTTCTGTCCAACACTTCTTCAACATGACATGATTAACACGGAAATTAATTATTCGGAGGCCTAAATGAAGGAGTTTGGCTAAAATCCCATGATCCTGAGTATGTGCCTCGAATCCAATTTCTGGGGGCATTTCCAATCAACCTGCCAAAATTTGGCCCATTCCGACAACGTCGCGACAAATGTCGAAATTGCCCCTTGTGCGGTTTTGCGTTGTTAATTTTCTGTCTAACACTTCTTCAACCTGACATAATTAACACGAAAATTAATTATTCGAAGGCCTAAACGAAGGAATTTGGCTAAAATCCCGTGATCCCGAGTCTGTGCCCCAACACCATTTTCAGGGGCCGTTTCCAATCAACCTGCCAAATTTCAGCCCATTCCGACATCGTCGCGACAACTGACGAAATTGCCCCTGGTCCGATTTTACGTTGTTAATTTTCTGTCCAACGCATCTTCAACCTGACAAAATTAATACAGAAATTAATTATTCGGAGGCCTAAACGAAGGAATTTGGCCAAAATCCCGTGATCCCGGGCCTGTGCCTCGAGTCCATTTTCTGGGGCCGTTTCCATTCAACCTGCCAAATTTTTGCACATTCCAACACCGTCGCAACAAATGATGAAATTGCCCTGGTGTGGATTTTCTTTGTTAATTTTCTGTTCAACACTTCTTCAACCTAACGTAATTAATACGAAAATTAATTATTCGGAGGCCTAAATGAAGGAATTTGGCTAAAATCCCATGATCCCGGGTATGTGCTTCGAATCCAATTTCTGGGGGCGTTTCCAATCAACGTGGCAAATTTCGGCCCATTCCGACACCGTCGCGACAAATGAGGAAATTGCCCTTGGTGCGATTTTGCGTTGTTAATTTTCTGTCCAACACTTCTTGAACCTGACATAATTAAAGCGGAAATTAATTATTCAGAGGCATAAATGAAGGAATTTGGCATAAATCTCATGATCCCGGGTCTGTGCCTCGACACCAATTTTTGGGGTCGTTTCCAATCAACTTGTCAAATTTCGGCCAATTCCGACACTGTCGCGACAAATGACCAAAATTACCCCTGGTGCGATTTTTCGTTGTTAATTTTCTGTCCAACACATCTTCAGCCTTACATAATTAATGCGGAAATTAATTATTCGGAGGCCTAAACGAAGGAATTTGGCTCAAATCCCGTGATCCCGGGTCTGTGCCCCGAGTCCAATTTCTGGGGCTGTTTCCAATCAACTTGCCAAATTTCTGCACATTCCGACACCATCACGACAAATGACGAAATTGCCCCTGGTGCGGTTTTTCTTTGTTAATTTTTTGTCCAACAGTTCTTCAACCTGACATAATTAATACAGAAATTAATTATGGGAAGGCCTAAACGAAGGAATTTGGCTAAAATCCCATGATCCCAGGTCTGTGCCCCGAGTCCAATTTCTAGGGCCGTTTCCAATCAACCTGCCAAATTTCGGCCCATTCCGACACCGTCACGACAAATGTCGAAATTGCCCCTGGTGCGGTTTTGCGTTGTTAATTTTCTGTCCAACCCAGCTTCAACCTGACATAATTAATACGGAAATTAATTATTTGGAAGCCTAAACGAAGGAATTTGGCTGAAATCCCGTGATCCCGGGCATGTGCCCCGAGTCCAATTTCTAGGGCCGTTTCCAATCAACCTGCCAAATTTCGGCCCATTCCGACACCGTCACGACAAATGTCGAAATTGCCCCTGGTGCGGTTTTGCGTTGTTAATTTTCTGTCCAACCCAGCTTCAACCAGACATAATTAATACGGAAATTAATTATTTGGAAGCCTAAACGAAGGAATTTGGCTGAAATCCCGTGATCCCGGGCATGTGCCCCGAGTCCAATTTCTAGGGCCGTTTCCAATCAACCTGCCAAATTTTGGCCCATTCCGACACCGTCACGACAAATGTCGAAATTGCCCCTGGTGCGGTTTTGCGTTGTTAATTTTCTGTCCAACCCAGCTTCAACCTGACATAATTAATACGGAAATTAATTATTTGGAAGCCTAAACGAAGGAATTTGGCTGAAATCCCATGATCCCGGGCATGTGCCCCGAGTCCAATTTCTAGGGCCGTTTCCAATCAACCTGCCAAATTTTGGCCCATTCCGACACCGTCGCGACAAATGACGAAATTTCCCCTGGTGCGGTTTGTCTTTGTTAATTTTCTATTCAACACCTCTTCAACCTGACATAATTAATACAGAAATTAATCATTCGGAGGCCAAAACGAAGGAATTTGGATTAAATCCTGTGATCCCAGGTATGTGCCCCGAGTCCAATTTTTGGGGCCGTTTCCCATCAACCTGCCAAATTTCGGACCATTCCGACACCGTCGCGACGAATGACGAAATTGCCTCTGGTGCGATTTTGCGTTGTTAATTTTTTGTCCAACACTTCTTCAACCTGACATGATTAATATGGAAATTAATTATTCGGAGGCCTAAACGAAGGAGTTTGCCTAAAATCCCGTGATCCTTACTATGTGCCTCAAATCCAATTTCTGGGGGCATTTCCAATCATCCTGCCAAATTTTGGCCCATTCTGACACCATCGCGACCAATGACGAAATTGCCCCCGGTGCGGTTTTGCGTTTTTAATTTTCTGTCCAACACTTCTTCAACGTGACATAATTAACACGGAAATTAATTATTCGAAGGCCTAAACTAAGGAATTCGGCTAAAATCCCGTGAACCCGGGTCTGTGCCCCAACACCAATTTCAGGGGCCGTTTCCAATCAACCTGCCAAATTTCAGCCCATTCCGACATCGTCGCGACAACTAACGAAATTGCCCCTGGTCCGATTTTACGTTGTTAATTTTCTGTCCAACGCATCTTCAACCTGACAAAATTAATACGGAAATTAATTATTCGGAGGCCTAAATGAAGGAATTTGGCCAAAATCCCGTGATCCCGGGCCTGTGCCCCGAGTCCATTTTCTGGGGCCGTTTCCATTCAACCTGCCAAATTGTTGCACATTCCAACACCGTCGCGACAAATGATGAAATTGCCCTAGTGTGGATTTTCTTTGTTAATTTTCTGTTCAACACTTCTTCAACCTAACGTAATTAATACGAAAATTAATTATTCGGAGGCCTAAATGAAGGAATTTGGCTAAAATCCCCTGATCCCGGGTATGTGCTTCGAATCCAATTTCTGGGGGCGTTTCCAATCAACGTGGCAAATTTCGGCCCATTCCGACACCGTCGCGACAAATGATGAAATTGCCCTTGGTGCGGATTTTGTGTTGTTAATTTTCTGTCCAACACTTCTTGAACCTGACATAATTAAAGCGGAAATTAATTATTCAGAGGCATAAACGAAGGAATTTGGCTTAAATCCCGTGATCCCGGGCCTGTGCCCCGACACCAATTTCTGGGGTCGTTTCCAATCAACTTGTCAAATTTCGGCCAATTTCGATACCGTCGCGACAAATGACCAAAATTACCCCTTGTGCGATTTTTCGTTGTTAATTTTCTGCCCAACACATCTTCAGCCTTACATAATTAATGCGGAAATTAATTATTCGGAGGCCTAAACGAAGAAATTTTGCTGAAATCCCGTGATCCCGGGTCTGTGCCCCGAGTCCAATTTCTGGGGCCGTTTCCAATCAACTTGCCAAATTTCTGCAAATTCCGACACCATCGCGACAAATGACGAAATTGCCCCTGGTGCGGTTTGTCTTTGTTAATTTTCTATTCAACACCTCTTCAACCTGACATAATTAATACAGAAATTAATTATTCGGAGGCCGAAACGAAGGAATTTGGCTGAAATCCCGTGATCCCAGGTATGTGCCCCGAGTCCAATTTTTGCGGCCGTTTCCCATCAACCTGCCAAATTTCGGACCATTCCGACACCGTAGCGACGAATGACGAAATTGCCCCTGGTGCGGTTTTGCGTTGTTAATTTTTTGTCCAACATTTTCTTCAACCTGACATGATTAATGTGGAAATTAATTATTCGGATGCCTAAACGAAGGAGTTTGGCTAAAATCCCGTGATCCTTACCATGTACCTCAAATCCAATTTCTGGGGGCATTTCCAATCAACCTGCCAAATTTTGGCCCATTCTGACACCGTCACGACAAATGACGAAATTGCCCCTGGTACAGTTTTGCGTTGTTAATTTTCTGTCCAACACTTCTTCAACCTGACATAATTAACATGGAAATTAATTATTTGAAGGCCTAAATGAAGGAATTTGGCTAAAATCCCGTGAACCCGGGTCTGTGCCCCAACACCAATTTCAGGGGCCGTTTCCAATCAACCTGCCAAATTTCAGCCCATTCCGACATCGTCGCGACAACTGACAAAATTGCCCCTGGTCCGATTTTACGTTGTTAATTTTCTGTCCAACGCATCTTCAGCCTGACAAAATTAATATGGAAATTAATTATTCGGAGGCCTAAACGAAGGAATTTGGCCAAAATCCCGTGATCCCGGGTCTGTGCCCCGAGTCCATTTCTGGGGCCGTTTCCATTCAACCTGCCAAATTTTTGCACATTCCAACACCGTCGCGACAAATGATGAAATTGCCCTGGTGTGGATTTTGTTTGTTAATTTTCTGCCCAACACTTCTTCAACCTGATATAATTAATACGAAAATTAATTATTCGGAGGCCTAAGTGAAGGAATTTGGCTAAAATCCCATGATCCTGGGTATATGCCTCGAATCCAATTTCTGGGGGCGTTTCCAATCAACGTGGCAAATTTCGGCCCATTCCGACACCGTCGCGACAAATGACAAAATTGCCCCTGGTGCGGTTTTGCATTGTTAATTTTCTGTCCAACACTTCTTCAGTCCGACATAATTAATGTGGAGATTAATTATTCGGAGGCCTAAACGAAAGAATTTGGCTAAAATCCCGTGATCCCGGGTCTGTGCCCCGAGTCCAATTTCTGGGGCCGTTTCCATTCAACCTGCCAAATTTTTGCACATTCCAACACCGTCGCGACAAATGACCAAAATTACCCCAGGTGCGATTTTTCGTTGTTAATTTTCTGCCCAACACATCTTCAGCCTTACATAATTAATGTGGAGATTAATTATTCGGAGGCCTAAACGAAGGAATTTGGCTAAAATCCCGTGATCCCGGGTCTGTGCCCCGAGTCCAATTTCTGGGGCCGTTTCCAATCAACTTGCCAAATTTCTGCACATTCCGACACCGTCGCGACAAATGACCAAAATTACCCCAGGTGCGATTTTTCGTTGTTAATTTTCTGCCCAACACATCTTCAGCCTTACATAATTAATGCGGAAATTAATTATTCGGAGGCCTAAATGAAGGAATTTGGCTAAAATCCCATGATCCCAGGTCTGTGCCCCGAGTCCAATTTCTGGGGCCGTTTCCAATCAACCTGCTAAATTTTGGCCCATTCCGACACCGTCACGACAAATGTCGAAATTGCCCCTGGTGCGGTTTTGCGTTTTTAATTTTCTGTCCAACCCATCTTCAGCCTGACATAATTAATACGAAAATTAATTATTCGGAAGCCTGAACGAAGGAATTTGGCTGAAATCCCGTGATCCCGGGTATGTGCCCCGAGTCCAATTTCTGGGGCCGTTTCCAATCAACCTGCTAAATTTTGGCCCATTCCGACACCGTCACGACAAATGTCGAAATTGCCCCTGGTGCGGTTTTGCGTTTTTAATTTTCTGTCCAACCCATCTTCAGCCTGACATAATTAATACGAAAATTAATTATTCGGAGGCCGAAACGAAGAAATTTGGTGTAAATCCTGTGATCCCGGGTATGTGCCCTGAGTCCAATTTTCGGGGCCGTTTTCCGTCAACCTGCCAAATTTTGGACCATTCCGACACCGTCGCGACGAATGATGAAATTGCCCCCGGTGCGGTTTTACGTTGTTAACTTTCTGTCTAACACTTCTTCAACATGACATGATTAACACGGAAATTAATTATTCGGAGGCCTAAATGAAGGAATTTGGCTAAAATCCCGTGATCCTGAGTCTGTGCCCCAACACCATTTTCAGGGGCCGTTTCCAATCAACCTGCCAAATTTCAGCCCATTCCGACATCGTCGCGACAACTGACGAAATTGCCCCTGGTCCGATTTTACGTTGTTAATTTTCTGTCCAACGCATCTTCAACCTGACAAAATTAATACGGAAATTAATTATTCGGAGGCCTAAACGAAGGAATTTGGCCAAAATCCTGTGATCCCGGGTCTGTGTCCCGAGTCCATTTTCTGGGGCCGTTTCCATTCAACTTGCCAAATCACATTCCAACACCGTCGCGACAAATGACGAAATTGGACTGGTGGATTTTCTTTGTTAATTTTCTGTTCAACACTTCTTCAACCTGTCATAATTAATACGAAAATTAATTATTCGAAGGCAAAAATGAAGGAATTTGGCTAAAATCCCGTGATCTTGGGTATCTGCCCCTAGTCCAATTTCTAGAGCCGTTTCCAATCAACTTGCCAAATTTCGGCCCATTCAAATACCGTCACGACAACTGACGAAATTACCCCTGGTGCGGTTTTGCGTTGTTAATTTTCTTTCCAACACATCTTTAACCGGACAAAATTAATACAGAAATTAATTATTCGGATGCCTAAACGAAGGAATTTGGCTAAAATCCTGTGATCCCGGGTATGTGCCTCAAATCCAATTTCTGGGGGCGTTTCCAATCAACGTGGCAAATTTCGGCCCATTCCGACACCGTCGAGAACAAATGATGAAATTGCCCTTGGTGCGGTTTTGAGTTGTTAATTTTCTGTCCAACACTTCTTCAACCTGACATAATTAAAGCAGAAATTAATTATTCGGATGCCTAAACGAAGGAATTTGGCTTAAATCCCGTGATCCCGGGTCTGTGCCCCGACACCAATTTCTGGGCCGTTTCCAATCAACCTGTCAAATTTTGGCCAATTCCAACACCGTCGCGACAAATGACGAAATTGCCCCTAGTGCGGTTTTTCTTTGTTAATTTTTTGTCCAACACTTCTTCAACCCGACACAATTAATACAGAAATTAATTATCGGAAGGCCTAAACGAAGGAATTTGGCTAAAATCCCGTGATCCCAGGTCTGTGCCTCAAGTCCAATTTCTGGGGCCGTTTCCTGTCAACCTGCCAAATTTCAGCCCATTCTGACATCGTCGCAACAAATGTCGAAATTGCCCCTGGTGTGGTTTTGCGTTGCTAATTTTCTGTCCAACCCATCTACAGCCTGACATAATTAATACGAAAATTAATTATTCGGAGACCTAAACGAAGGAATTTGGCTGAAATCCCATGATCCCGGGTATGTGTCCCGAGTCCAATTTCTGGGGCCGTTTCCAATCAACCTTCCAAATTTTGGCCCATTCCGACACCGTCACGACAAATGATGAAATTTTCCCTAGTACGGTTTGTCTTTGTTAATTTTTCTATTCAACACCTCATCAACCTGACATAATTAATAGGGAAACTAATTATTCAGAGGCTGAAACGAACGAATTTGGATAAAATTCCATGATCTCGGGTATGTGGCCCTAGTAACGAATTTGGATAAAATTCCATGATCTCGGGTATGTGGCCCTAGTCCAATTTCTGGGGCCGTTTTCCATCAATCTGCCAAATTTCGGCCCATTCCGACACCGTCGCGACAAATGACGAAATTGCGCCTGGTGCGATTTTGCGTTGTTAATTTTCTGTCCAACACTTCCTCAACCTGACATAATTAATACGAAAATTAATTATTCGTAGGCCTAAACGAAGGAATTTGGCTAAAATCCCGTGATCCCCGGGTATGTGCCCCGAGTCCAATTTCTGGGGCCGCTTCCAATCAACCGGCCAAATTTCGACTCGTTCCAACACCGTCGCGACAAATGACGAAATTTCCCCTGGTACGGTTTGTCTTTGTTAATTTTCTGTTCAACACCTCTTCAGCCTGATATAATTAATACGGAAATTAATTATTCGGAGGCTGAAACGAAGGAATATGGCTAAAATTCCATGATCTCGGGTATGTGCCCCTAGTCCCATTTTTGGGCCGTTTTCCATCAACCTGCCAAATTTCGGCCCGTTTCGACAACGTCACGACAAATGACGAAATTGCCCCTGGTGCGATTTTGCGTTGTTAATTTTTCTGTCCAACGCTTCTTCAACCTCACATAATTAATATGAAAATTAATTATTTGGAGGCCTAAATGAAGGAATTTGGCTAAAATCCCGTGATCCCGGGTTTGTGCCCCGAGTCCAATTTCTGGGGCAGTTTTCAATCAACCTGTCAAATTTTGGCTCGTTCTGACATCGTCGCGACAAATGCCGAAATTTCCCCTATTGCAGTTTGTCTTTGTTAATTTTCTGTTCAACACCTCTTCAACCTGACATAATTAATACGGAAATTAATTACTCGGAGGCCAAAACGAAGGAATTTGGCTGAAATCCTGTGATCCCGGGTATGTTCCCCGAGTCCAATTTTTTAGGGCCGTTTTCCATCAACCTACCAAATTTCAGACCATTCCGACACCGTCACGACGGATGACGAAATTGCCCCTAGTGCAATTTTGCGTTGTTAATTTTCAGTCCAACACTTCTTCAACCTGACATAATTAATATGGAAATTAATTATTCGGAGGCCTAAACGAAGGAGTTTTGCTAAAATCCCGTGATCCCGGGTATGTGCCTCGAATCCAATTTCTGGGGGTGTTTCCAATTAACCTGCCAAATTTTAGCCCATTCCGACATCGTCACGACAAATGGTAAAATTGCCCCTGGTGCGGTTTTGCTTTGTTAAATCTCTATCCAACACATCTTTAGCCTGACGTAATTAATACGGAAATTAATTATTCGAAGGCCTAAACGAAGAAATTTGGCTAAAATCTCGTGATCCCGGGTCTGTGCCCCTAGTCCAATTTCTGGGACCGTTTCGAATCCACCTGCCAAATTTTTGCACATTCCAACACCATCGTGACAAATAACGAAATTGCCCCTGGTGCGGATTTTCTTTGTTAATTTTCTGTCCAACACTTCTTCAACTTGACAAAATTAATACGAAAATTAATTATTTGGAGGCCTAAACGAAGGAATTTGGCTAAAATCCCGTGATCCCGAGTATGTGCCCCGAATCCAATTTCTGAGGCCGTTTCCAATCAACCTGCCAAATTTCGGTCCATTCCGACACCATCGCGACAAATGACGAAATTGTCCCTGGTGCGGTTTTGTGTTGTTAATTTTCTGTCCAACACTTCTTCAACCTAACATAATTAATACGAAAATTAATTATTCGGTGGCTTAAACAAAGGAATTTGGCTAAAATCCCGTGATCTCGCGTATTTGCACCGACTCCAATTTCTCGGGCAGTTTCCAATCTACCTGCAAAATTTTGGCCCATTCCAACACCGTCGCGACAAATGACGAAATTGCCCCTGGTGCGATTTTGTGTTGTTAATTTTCTGTCCAACACTTCTTCAACCTGACATAATTAATACGAAAATTAATTATTTGGAGGCCTAAACAAAGGAATTTGGCTAAAATCCCGTGATCCCGGGTATGTGCCCCGAGTCCGATTTCAGGGGCCGTTTCCAATCAACCTGCCAAATTTCGGCCAATTTCATCACTATCACGACAAAATGACGAAATTTCCCTTGGTGCGGTTTGTCTTTTTTAATTTTCTGCTCAACACCTCTTCAACCTGACATAATTAACATGAAAATTAATTATTCAGAGACCTAAACAAAGGAATTTGGCTAAAATCCCGTGATCCCGGGTATGTACCCCGAGTCCAATTTCTGGGGCCATTTCCATCAACCTGCCAAATTTCGGCCCATTCACATCGTCGCAACAAATGGCCAAATTGCCCCTGGTGTGGTTTTGCGTTGTTAATTTTCTGTCCAACACTTCTTCAACTTGACATAATTAATACGAAAATTAATTATTTGGCGGCCTAAACGAAGGAATTTGGCTAAAATTCTGTGATCTTGGGTATGTGCCCCGAGTCCAATTTCTGGGGCCGTTTACAATCAACTTGCCAAATTTCGGCCCATTCCGACATCATCGCGACAAATGATGAAATTGCCCCTGGTGCGATTTTGCGTTGTTAATTTTCTGTCCAACAAATCTTCAACCTGACAAAATTAATACGAAAATTAATTACTCGGAGGCCTAATCCAAGGAATTTGGCTAGAATCCCGTGATACCGTGAATGTGCCCCGAGTCCAATTTCTAGGGTCGTTTCCAATCAACCTGCCAAATTTTGGCCCATTCCGACACAGTCACGACAAATGACGAAATTTTACCTGGTGCGGTTTGTCTTTGTTAATTTTCTATTCAACACCTCTTCAAGCTGACATAATTAATACGGATATTAATTATTCGGTAGCCTAAAAGAAGGAATTTGGCTAAAATCCCATGATCCTGGGCATGTGCCCTGAGTCCAATTTCTAGGGCAATTTCCCATCAACCTGCCAAATTTCAGCCCATTCCGACACCATCGCGACAAATGACGAAATTACCCCTGGTGCGATTTTGCGTTGTAAATTTTCTATCCAACCCATCTTCGGCCTGACATGATTAATACGGAAATTAATTATTCGGAGGCCTAAACGAAGGAATTTGGCTAAAATCTCGTGATCCCGGGTCTGTGCCCCGAGTTCAATTTCTGGGGCTATTTCCAATCAACCTGCGAAATTTCGGCCCATTCCGACAACGTCGCGATAAATGACAAAATTGCCCCTGGTACGATTTGGAAATTAACTATTCGGAGGCCTAAACGAGGGAATTTAGTAAAATCCTGTGATCCCGAGTCTGTGCCCTGAGTCCAATTTCTAGGGCCGTTTCCAATCAACTTGCCAAATTTCAGCCCATTCCGATACCGTCGCGACAGATGACAAAATTGCCTCTGGTGCGGTTTTTCTTTATTAATTTTCTGTCCAACACTTCTTCAACCTAATATAATTAATACGAAAATTAATTATTCGGAGGCCTAAACAAAGGAATTGGCCTAAAATCCTGTGATCTCGTGTCTGTGCCCCTAGTCCAATTTCTGGGGCCGTTTTCAATCAACCTGTCAAATTTCGACCCATTCCGAAATCGTCGCGACAAATGACAAAATTACCCCAGGTGCAGTTTCGCGTTGTTAATTTTCTGTCCAACACATCTTCAACCTGACATAATTAATACAGAAATTCATTATTCTTAGTCCTAAATGAAGGAATTTGGTTAAAATCCCGTGATCCCGAGTATGTGCACCGACTCCAATTTCTCGGGCCGTTTCCAATCAGCCTGCCAAATTTCAGCCCATTCCGACACCTTCGCGACAAATGACAAAATCGTCCCTAGTGCGATTTTGCGTTGTTAATTTTCTATCCCACACTTCTTCGCCCTGACATAATTAGTACGGAAATTAATTATTCGCAAGCCTAAATGAAGGAATCTGGCTAAAATCCCGTGATCCCAGGTCTGTGCCCCGAGACTAATTTCTGGGGCCGTTTACAATCAACTTGCCAAATTTCGGCCCTTTACGACACCGTCGTGACAAATGACAAAATTGCCCCTGGTACGGTTTCTCTTTGTTAATTTTCTGTCCAATACTTCTTCAACCTGACAAAATTAATGCGAAAATTAATTAATCGGAGGCATAAATGAAGGAATTTGGCTAAAATCCCATGATCCCAGGTTTGTGCCCCGAGTCCAATTTCTGGGGCCGTTTCCAGACAACCTGCCAAATTTCGGCCCATTCCGACACCGTCGCGACAACTGACAAAATTGCCCCTGGTGAGGTTTTACGTTGTTCATTTTCTGTTCAACACATCTTCAACCTGACATAATTATTCGGAGGCCTAAACGAAGGAATTTGGCTAAAATCCCATGATCCTGGATATGTTCCCGGAGTCCAATTTCTGGGGCCGTTTCCAATCAACTTGCCAAATTTTGGCCCATTCCGACACCGTCGCGACAGATGACGAAATTACCTCTGGCGCGGTTTTTCTTTGTTAATTTTCTGTCCAACACTTCTTCAACCTAATATAATTAATACGGAAATTAATTATTCGGAGGCCTAAACAATGGAATTGGCCTAAAATCCTGTGATCTCGTGTCTGTGCCCCGAGTTCAATTTCTAGGGCCGTTTTCAGTCAACCTACCAAATTTTGGCCCATTTCGAAACCTTCGCGACAAATGACAAAATTGCCCTTGGTGCAGTTTTGCGTTGTTAATTTTCTGTCCAACACATCTTCAACCTGACATAATTAATACGGAAATTAATTATTCTTAGTCCTGAACGAAGGAATTTGGTTAAAATCCCGTGATCCCGAGTATGAGCACTGACTCCAATTTCTCGGGCCGTTTCCAATCAGCCTGCCAAATTTCAGCCCATTCCGACATCGTCGCGACAAATGATAAAATTACCCCTAGTGCAGTTTTGAGTTGTTAATTTTCTGTCCAACACATCGTCAACCTGACATAATTAATACGGAAATTAATTATTCTTACAGATATTAATTATTCTTAGTCCTAAACGAAGGAATTTGGTTAAAATCCCGTGATCCCAAGTATGTGCACCGACTCCAATTTCTCGGGCCGTTTCCAATCAACCTGCAAAATTTTAGCCCATTCCAACACCGTCGCGGCAAATAACGAAATCGCCCCTAGTGCGATTTTGCGTTGTTAAATTTATGTCCAACACTTCTTCAATCTGACATAATTAATACGGAAATTAATTATTCGGAGGCCTAAACGAAGGAATTTGGCTAAAATCCCGTGATCCCAGGTCTGTGCCCCGAGACCAATTTCTGGGGCCGTTTACAATCAACTTGCCAAATTTCGGCCCATTCCGACACTGTCGCGACAAATGACAAAATTGCCCCTAGTACAGTTTCTCTTTGTTAATTTTCTGTCCGACACTTCTTCAACCTGACAGAATTAATGCGAAAATTAATTAATCGGAGGCATAAATGAAGGAATTTGGCTAAAATCCCATGATCCCAGGTTTGTGCCCTGAGTCCAATTTCTGGGGCCGTTTCCAGTCAACCTGCCAAATTTCGGCCCATTCCGACACCGTCGTGACAACCGACAAAATTGCCCCTGGTGAGGTTTTACGTTGTTAATTTTCTGTCCAACACATCTTCAACCTAACATAATTATTCGGAGGCCTAAATGAAGGAATTTGGCAAAAATCCCGTAATACTGGGTATGTTTCACGAGTCCAATTTCTAGGGCCGTTTCCAATCAACTTGCAAAATTTAGGCCCATTCCGACACCGTCGTGACTAATGGCAAAATTTCCACTGGTGCGGTTTTGCGTTGTAAAATTTCTGTCCAACACTTCCTCAACTTGGCATAATTATTACGGAAATTAATTATTCGGAGGCCTAAACGAAGGAATTTGGCTAAAATCTCGCGATCTCGAGTATGTGCCCCGAGTCAAATTTCTGGGGCCTTTTTCAATCAACCTGCCAAATTTTGGCCCATTCTGAAACCGTCACGACAAATGATAAAATTGCCCTAGGTGCACTTTTGAATTGTTAATTTTCTGTCCAACACATCTTCAACCTGACATAATTAATACGGAAATTAATTATTCTTAGTCCTAAACGAAGGAATTTGGTTAAAATCCCTTAATCCCGAGTATGTGCACCAACTCCAATTTCTCGGGCCGTTTTCAGTCAACTTGCCAAATTTCAGCCCATTCCGACACCATCGCGACAAATAACGAAATTGCCCCTAGTGCGATTTTGCGTTGTTAAATTTCTGTCCAACACTTCTTCAACCTGACATAATTAATACGAAAATTAATTATTCGGAGGCCTAAACGAAGGAATTTGGCTAAAATCCCGTGATCCCAGGTCTGTGCCCCGAGACCAATTTCTGGGGCCGTTTACAATCAACCTGCCAAATTTCAGCCCATTCAGACACCGTCGCGACAAATTACAAAATTGCCCCTGGTACGATTTCTCTTTGTTAATTTTCTGTCCAACACTTCTTCAACCTGACAGAATTAATGCGAAAATTAATTAATCGAAGGCATAAATGAAGGAATTTGGCTAAAATCCCATGATCCCTGGTCTGTGCCTCGAGTTCAATTTCTGGGGCCGTTTCCAGTCAACCTGCCAAATTTTGGCCCATTCCGACACCTTCGCGACAACTGACAAAATTGCCCCCGGTGAGGTTTTACGTTGTTAATTTTCTGTCCAACACATCTTCAACCTGACATAATTATTCGGAGGCCTAAATGAACGAATTTGGCTAAAATCCCGTGATCCTGAGTATGTTCCCTGAGTCCAATTTTTGGGGCCTTTCCAATCAACTTGCCAAATTTAGGCCCATTCCGACACCATCGTGACAAATGACAAAATTTCCCCTGGTGCGGTTTTGCGTTGTAAATTTTCTGTTCAACACTTCTTCAACTTGACATAATTAACATGGAAATTAATTATTCAGAGGCCTAAACGAAGGAATTTGCCTAAAATCCCGCGATCTCGGGTATGTGCCCCGAGTCAAATTTCTAAGGCCGTTTCCAATCAACCTGCTAAATTTCTGCACACTCCGACACCATCGCGATAAATGACAAAATTGCCCTTGGTGCGGTTTTTCTTTGTTAATTTTCTGTCCAGCACTTTTTCAACCTGACATAATTAATATGAAAATTGATTATTTGAAAGCATAAACGAAGGAATTAGGCTAAAATCCTGTGATCCCCGGCCTGTGTCCCGAGTCTAATTTCTGGGGTCGTTTCCAATCAACCTGCCAAATTTCAGCCCATTTCGACAAATGACGAAATTGCCCCTGGTGCGGTTTTTCGTTGTTAATTTTCGGTCCAACCCATATTCAGCCTGACATAATTAATACGGAAATTAATTATTCGGAAGCCTAAACGTTGAATTTGGCTAAAATCCCATGATCCCGGGTCTGCTCCCCGAGTTCAACTTCTGGGGCTATTTCCAATCACTTGCAAAATTTCGACCCATTCCGACATCATCGCGACAAATGACAAAATTGCCCCTGGTGCGATTTGGAAATTAACTATTCGGAGGCCTAATCGAGGGAATTTTGCTAAAATCCTGTGATCCTGAGTTTGTGCCCCGAGTCCAATTTTCGGGGCCGCTTCCAATCAACCTGCCAAATATCAGCCCATTCCGATAGCGTCGCGACAAATGACGAAATTGCCTCTGGTGTGGTTTTTCTTTGTTAATTTTCTGTCCAACACTTCTTCAACCTGACATAATTAATACGAAAATTAATTATTCGGAGGCCTAAACGAAGGAATTGGGCAAAAATCCCGTGATCTCGGGTCTTTGCCCCGAGTCCAATTTCTGGGGCCGTTTCCAATCAACCTGCTAAATTTCAGCTCACTCCAAAATCGTCGCGACAAAGGACAAAATTGCCCCAGGTGCAGTTTTAGGTTGTTAATTTTCTATCTAACACATCTTCAACCTGACATAATTAATACGAAAATAAATTATTCGGAGGCCTAAACGAAGGAATTTGGCTAAAATCCCAAGATCCCGGGTATGTGCCCCGAGTCCAATTTCTGGGGCCGTTTCCCATCAACCTGCAAAATTTCGGCCCATTCCAACACCGTTGCGACCAGTGACGAAATTGCCCCCAGTGTGGTTTTGCGTTGTTAATTTTCTGTCCAACACTTCTTCAACTTGACATAATTAATATGAAAATTAATTATTCGGAGGCCTAAATGAAGAAATTTGGCTAAAATCTTGTGATCTTAGGTATGTGCCCCGAGTCCAATTTCTAGGGCCGTTTCCAATCAACCTGCCAAATTTCGGCCCATTCCGACATAGTCCCGACAAATGACGAAATTGTCCCTGGTGCGGTTCTGTGTTGTTAATTTTCTGTCCAACCCATCTTCAGCCTAACATAATTAATACGAAAATTAATTATTCGGAGGCCTAAACGAAGGAATTTGGCTTAAATCCCGTGATCCCGAGTATGTACCCCAAGTCCAATTTCTGGGGCCGTTTACAATCAACCTGCCAAATTTTGGCCCATTCTAACACCATCGCAACAAATGACAAAATTGCCCCTGGTACGGTTTCACTTTGTTAATTTTCTGTCCAACACTTCTTGAACCTGATAGAATTAATGCGGAAATTAATTATTCGGAGGCATAAATGAAGAAATTTGGCTAAAATCCCATGATCCCAGGTCTGTGCCCCGAGTCCAATTTCTGGGGCCGTTTCCAATCAACATGCCAAATTTCAGCCGATTCCGACACCGTCGCGACAATTGACAAAATTGCCCCTGGTGAGGTTTTAGGTTGTTAATTTTCTGTCCAACACATCTTCAACCTGACATAATTATTCGGAGGCTTAAACGAAGGAATTTGGCTAAAATCCCGTGATCCCGGGTATGTTCCCCGAGTCCAATTTCTGGGCCGTTTCCAATCAACTTGCCAAATTTTGGTCCATTCCGACATGGTCGTGACAAATGACAAAATTTCCCCTTGTGCGACTTTGTGTTGTAAATTTTCTGTCCAACACTTCTTCAACTTGACATAATTAATACGGAAATTAATTATTCGGAGGCCCAAACGTAGGAATTTGGCTAAAATCTCACGATCCCGGGTATGTTCCCCGAGTCAAATTTCTAAGGTTTTTTCCAATCAACCGGCCAAATTTCTGTACACTTCGACACCATCACGACAAATGACGAAATTGCCCTTGGTGTGGTTTTTCTTTGTTAATTTTCTGTCCAACACTTCTTCAACCTGACATAATTAATACGAAAATTAATTATTCGAAAGCATAAACGAAGGAATTAGGCTAAAATCCCGTGATCCCCGGTCTGTGCCCCGAGTCCAATTTCAGGGGCCGTTTCCAATCAACCTGCCAAATTTCGGCCCATTCTGACACCATCGCGACAAATGACAAAATTGCCCCCGGTGCGGTTTTGCGTTGTTAATTTTCTATCCAACCCATATTCGGCCTGACATAATTAATACGGAAATTAATTATTTGGAAGCCTAAACGATGGAATTTGGCTAAACTCCCACGATCCCGGGTCTGTGCCCCGAGTCCAATTTCTGGGGCCGTTTCCAATCAACTTGCTAAATTTCGGCTCATTTCAAAATAGTCGCGACAAATGAATAAATTGCCCCAGGTGCAGTTTTGCATTGTTAATTTTCTTTCCAACACATATTCAACCTGACATAATTAATACGGAAATTAATTATTCAGAGGCCTAAACGAAGGAATTTGGCTAAAATCCCATGATCCTAAGTATGTACCCCGAGTCCAATTTCTGGAACCGTTTCCCATCAACCTGTAAAATTTCGGCCCATTCCAACACCGTCGCGACAAATGATGAAATTGCCCCTGGTCCGATTTTGCGTTGTTAATTTTCTGTCCAACCCATATTCGGCCTGACATAATTAATACGGAAATTAATTATTTGGAAGCCTAAACGATGGAATTTGGCTAAACTCCCATGATCTCGGGTCTGTGCCCCGAGTCCAATTTCTGGGGCTGTTTCCATTCAACTTGCTAAATTTCGGCTCATTTCGAAATCGTCGCGACAAATGAATAAATTGCCCCAAGTGCAATTTTGCGTCGTTAATTTTCTATCCAACACTTATTCAACCTGACATATTTAATACGGAAATTAATTATTCGGAGGCCTAAACGAAGGAATTTGGCTAAAATCCCATGATCCCAGGTATGTGCCCCGAGTCCAATTTCTAGGGCCATTCCCCATCAACCTGCCAAATTTCGGCCCATTCCGACACCATCGCGACAAAGGACGAAATTGCCCCTATTGCGATTTTGCGTTGTTAATTTTATGTCCAACCCATCTATGGCCTGAGATAATTAACACGAAAATTAATTATTTGGAGGCCTAAATGAAGGAATTTGGCTAAAATCCCGTGATCCCGAGTCTGTGCCTCGAGTTCAATTTCTGGGGCTATTACCAATCAACCTGCAAAATTTTGACCCATTCCGACAACGTCGCGACAAATGACAAAATTGCCCTTGGTGCGATTTGGAAATTAACTATTCAGAGGTCTAAACGAGGGAATTTAGCTAAAATCCTGTGATCTTGGGTCTGTGCCCCGAGTCCAATTTCTGGGGCCGTTTCCAATCAACCTGCCAAATTTTGGCCGATTCCGACATCGTCGCGACAGATGACGAAATTGCCTCTGGTGGGATTTTTCTTTGTTAATTTTCTGTCCAACACTTCTTCAACCTGATATAATTAATACGGAAATTAATTATTCGGAGGCCTAAACAAAGGAATTGGCCTAAAATCCCGTGATCTCGTGTCTGTGCCCCGAGTCCAATTTTTGGGGCCGTTTCCAATCAAACTACCAAATTTCGGCCCATTTCGAAACCGTCGTGACAAATGACAAAATTGCCCCAGGTGCAGTTTTGCGTTGTTAATTTTCTGTCCGAAAATTAATTATTCTTAGTCCTAAAGGAAGGAATTTGGTTAAAATCCCATGATCCCGAGTATGTGCACCGACTCCTATTTCTCGGGCCGTTTCCAATCAACCTGCTAAATTTCAGCCCATTCCGAGCCCATCGCGACAAATGACGAAATTTCCCCGCGTGCGATTTTGCGTTGTTAATTTTCTGTCCAACACTTTTTCAACCTAACATAATTAATAAGGAAATTAATTATTCGAAGGTCAAAACGAAGGAATTTGGCAAAAATCCCGTGATCCCAGGTCTGTGCCCCGAGACAAATTTCTGGGGCCGTTTACAATCAACCTGCCGAATTTCGGCCCATTCCGACATCGTCACGACAAATGACAAAATTGCCCCTGGTACGGTTTCTCTTTGTTAATTTTCTGTCCAGCACTTCTTCAACCTGACAGAATTAATGCAGAAATTAATTAATCGGAGGCATAAATAAAGGAATTTGGCTAAAATCCCATGATCCCAGGTCTATGCCCCGAGTCCAACTTCTGGGGCCGTTTCCAATCAACCTGCCAAATTTCGGCCCATTCCGACATCGTCGCGACAACTGACAAAACTGCCCCTGGTGAGGTTTTACGTTGTTAATTTTCTGTCCAACACATCTTCAACCTAACATAATTATTCGGAGGCCTAAACGAAGGAATTTAGCTAAAATCCCTTGATCCCAGGTATGTTCCCTGAGTCCAATTTCTGGGGCCGTTTCCAATAAACTTGCCAAATTTTGGCCCATTCCGACACCGTCGTGACAAATGACAAAATTTCCCTTGGTGCGATTTTGTGTTGTAAATTTTCTGTCCAACAATTCTTCAACTTGACATAATTAATACGGAAATTAATTATTCAGAGGCCTAAATGAAGGAAATGGACTAAAATCTCGCGATCCCGAGTATGTGCCCCGAGTCAAATTTCTAAGGCCGTTTCCAATCAACCTGCCAAATTTCTGCACACTCCGACACCATCGCGACAAATGACGAAATTGCCCCTGCTGCGGTTTTTCTATGTTAATTTTCTGTCCAACACTTCCTCAACCTGACATAATTAATATGAAAATTAATTATTCGAAAGCATAAATGAAGGAATTAGGCTAAAATCCCGTGATCCCCGGTCTGTGCCCCGAGTCCAATTTCTGGGGCCGTTTCCAATCAACCTGCCAAATTTGGGCACATTCTGACACCATCGCGACAAATGACAAAATTGCCCCTGGTGCGATTTTGCGTTGTTAATTTTCTATCCAACCCATATTCGGCCTGACATAATTAATACGGAAATTAATTATTCGGAAGCCTAAACGATGGAATTTGGCTAAACTCCCATGATCCCGGGTCTGTGCCCCGAGTCCAATTTCTGGGGCCGTTTCCAATCAACTTGCTAAATTTTGGCTCATTTTGAAATCGTTGCAGCAAATGAATAAATTGCCCCAGGTGCAGTTCGCGTTGTTAATTTTCTGTCCAACACATCTTCAACCTGACATAATTAATACGGAAATTAATTATTC
>NW_019265980.1:180588-188951 GCF_002742605.1 Olea europaea var. sylvestris | reverse complement strand
AATCTCGTGATCTCGGGTCTGTGCCCCGACTCTAATTTCTGGGGCCATTTCAAATCAACCTGCCAGATTTGGCCCATTCCGACACTGTCGCTACAAATGACAAAATTTTACCTGGTATGGTTTGTCTTTGTTAATTTTTTGTTCAACATCTCTTCAACCTAATATAATTAATACGGATATTAATTATTCGCTGGCCTAAAAGAAGGAATTTAGCTAAAATCCCATGATCCCGGGCATGTGCCCTGAGTCCAATTTCTAGGGCCATTTCCCATCAATCTGCCAAATTTCGGCCCATTCCGACACCATCGCGACAAATGACGAAATTGCCCCTGGTGCGATTTCGCGTTGTTAATTTTCTGTCCAACCCATCTTCGGCCTGACATAATTAACACGAAAATTAATTATTTGGAGGCCTAAACGAAGGAATTTGGCTAAAATCTCGTGATCCCGAGTCTGTGCCTTGAGTTCAATTTCTGGGGCTATTTCCAATCAGCCTGCAAAATTTCAGCCAATTTCGACAACGTCACGACAAATGACAAAATTGCCCCTGGTGCGATTTGGAAATTAACTATTCGGAGGCCTAAACAAGGGAATTTTGCTAAAATCCTGTGATCCCGGGCCTGTACCCCGAGTCCAATTTCTGGGGCCGTTTCCAATCAACCTGCCAAATTTCGGACCATTCCGACACCGTCGCGACAGATGACGAAATTGCCACTGATGCGATTTTTCTTTGTTAATTTTCTGTCCACCACTTCTTCAACCTGATATAATTAATACGGAAATTAATTATTCGGAGGCCTAAAGAAAGGAATTGGCCTAAAATCCCGTGATCTCGTGTCTGTGCCCCGAGTCAAATTTCTGGGGCCATTTCCAATCAACTTGCCAAATTTCGACCCATTCCGAAACCGTCGGGACAAATGACAAAATTGCCCCAGGTGCAGTTTTGCGTTGTTAATTTTCTATCCAACACATCTTCAACCTAACATAATTAATAAGGAAATTAATTATTCGGAGGCCTAAAGAAAGGAATTGGCCTAAAATCCCGTGATCTCGTGTCTGTGCCCCGAGTCAAATTTCTGGGGCCATTTCCAATCATCTTGCCAAATTTCGTCCCATTCCGAAACCGTCGGGACAAATGACAAAATTGCCTCTGGTGCGGTTTTTCTTTGTTAATTTTCTGTCCACCACTTCTTCAACCTGATATAATTAATACGGAAATTAATTATTCGGAGGCCTAAAGAAAGGAATTGGCCTAAAATCCCGTGATCTCGTGTCTGTGCCCCGAGTCAAATTTCTGGGGCCATTTCCAATCATCTTGCCAAATTTCGTCCCATTCCGAAACCGTCGGGACAAATGACAAAATTGCCTCTGGTGCGGTTTTTCTTTGTTAATTTTCTGTCCACCACTTCTTCAACCTGATATAATTAATACGGAAATTAATTATTCGGAGGCCTAAAGAAAGGAATTGGCCTAAAATCCCGTGATCTCGTGTCTGTGCCCCGAGTCAAATTTCTGGGGCCATTTCCAATCATCTTGCCAAATTTCGTCCCATTCCGAAACCGTCGGGACAAATGACAAAATTGCCTCTGGTGCGGTTTTTCTTTGTTAATTTTCTGTCCACCACTTCTTCAACCTGATATAATTAATACGGAAATTAATTATTCGGAGGCCTAAAGAAAGGAATTGGCCTAAAATCCCGTGATCTCGTGTCTGTGCCCCGAGTCAAATTTCTGGGGCCATTTCCAATCATCTTGCCAAATTTCGTCCCATTCCGAAACCGTCGGGACAAATGACAAAATTGCCTCTGGTGCGGTTTTTCTTTGTTAATTTTCTGTCCACCACTTCTTCAACCTGATATAATTAATACGGAAATTAATTATTCGGAGGCCTAAAGAAAGGAATTGGCCTAAAATCCCGTGATCTCGTGTCTGTGCCCCGAGTCAAATTTCTGGGGCCATTTCCAATCATCTTGCCAAATTTCGTCCCATTCCGAAACCGTCGGGACAAATGACAAAATTGCCTCTGGTGCGGTTTTTCTTTGTTAATTTTCTGTCCACCACTTCTTCAACCTGATATAATTAATACGGAAATTAATTATTCGGAGGCCTAAAGAAAGGAATTGGCCTAAAATCCCGTGATCTCGTGTCTGTGCCCCGAGTCAAATTTCTGGGGCCATTTCCAATCATCTTGCCAAATTTCGTCCCATTCCGAAACCGTCGGGACAAATGACAAAATTGCCTCTGGTGCGGTTTTTCTTTGTTAATTTTCTGTCCACCACTTCTTCAACCTGATATAATTAATACGGAAATTAATTATTCGGAGGTCAAAACGAAGGAATTTGGCAAAAATCCCATGATC
Source organism: Olea europaea var. sylvestris (assembly GCF_002742605.1). NCBI lineage: Eukaryota > Viridiplantae > Streptophyta > Magnoliopsida > Lamiales > Oleaceae > Olea > Olea europaea. The sequence goes on along the minus strand of NW_019265980.1, from coordinate 186,593 downwards.
CCAGGTCTGTGCCCCGAGACCAATTTCTGGGGCCGTTTCCAATCAACCTGCCAAATTTCGGCCAATTCCGACATCGTCGTGACAAATGACGAAATTGCCCCTGTTGTGGTTTTACGTTGTTAATTTTTTGTCCAACAAATCTTCAACCTGACAAAATTAATACGGAATTTAATTACTCGGATGCCTAATCAAAGGAATTTGGCCAATATCCTATGATCCCAAGTATGTGCCCCGAGTCCAATTTCTGGGGCCGTTTCCAATCAACCTGCCAAATTTCGGCCCATTCCGACACTGTCGCAACAAATGATGAAATTTTACCTGGTGCGGTTTGTCTTTGTTAATTTTCTGTTCAACATCTCTTCAACATAATATAATTAATACGGATATTAATTATTCGGTGGCCTAAAAGAAGGAATTTGGCTAAAATCCCATGATCCCGGGCATCTGCCCTGAGTCCAATTTCTATGGCCATTTCCCATCAACCTGCCAAATTTCGGCCCATTCCGACACCATCGCGACAAAGGACGAAATTGCCTCTGTTGCGATTTTGCGTTGTTAATTTTATGTCCAACCCATCTACGGCCTGACATAATTAACACGAAAATTAATTATTTGGAGGCATTAATGAAGGAATTTGGCTAAAATCCCATGATCCCGAGTCTGTGCCTCGAGTTCAATTTCTGGGGCTATTTCCAATCAACCTGCAAAATTTTGGCCCATTCTGAAAATGTCGCAACAAATGACAAAATTGCCCTTGGTGCGATTTGGAAATTAACTATTCGGAGGCCCAAACGAGGGAATTTAGCTAAAATCCTGTGATCCCGGGTCTGTCCCCCGAGTCCAATTTCTGGGGCCGTTTCCAATCAACCTGCCAAATTTCGGCCAATTCCGACACCGTCGCGACAGATAACGAAATTGCCTCTGGTGCGATTTTTCTTTGTTAATTTTCTGTCCAACACTTCTTCAACCTGATATAATTAATACGGAAATTAATTATTTGGAGGCCTAAACAAAGGAATTGGCCTAAAATCCCGTGATCTCGTGTCCGTGCCCCGAGTCCAATTTCTGGGGCCGTTTCCAATCAAACTGCCAAATTTCGGCCCATTTCGAAACCGTCGCGACAAATGACAAAATTGCCCCAGGTGCAGTTTTACGTTGTTAATTTTCTGTCCAACACATCTTCAACCTGACAAAATTAATACGGAAATTAATTATTCTTAGTCCTAAACGATGAAATTTGGTTAAAATCCTGTGATCCCGAGTATGTGCACCGACTCCAATTTCTCGGGCCGTTTCCAATCAACCTGTCAAATTTTAGCCCATTCCGACACCGTCGCGACAAATGACGAAATTGCCCCTAGTGCGATTTTGCGTTGTTAATTTTCTGTCCGACACTTCTTCAACCTGACATAATTAATAAGGAAATTAATTATTCGGAGGTTTAAATGAAGGAATTTGGCTAAAATCCCGTGATCCCAGGTCTATGCCCCGAGACCAATTTCTAGGGCCGTTTACAATCAACCTGCCAAATTTCGGCCCATTCCGACATCGTCACGACAAATGACAAAATTGCCCCTGGTACGGTTTCTCTTTGTTAATTTTCTGTCCAGCACTTCTTCGACCTGACAGAATTAATGCGGAAATTAATTAATCGGAGGCATAAATGAAGGAATTTGGCTAAAATCCCATGATCCTAGGTCTATGCCCCGAGTCCAACTTCTGGGGCCGTTTCCAATCAACTTGCCAAATTTCGGCCCATTCCGACACCGTCGCGACAACTGACAAAATTGCCCCTGGTGAGGTTTTACGTTGTTAATTTTCTGTCCAACACATCTTCAACATGACATAATTATTCGGAGGCCTAAACGAAGAAATTTAGCTAAAATCCCTTGATCCCAGGTATGTTCCCCGAGTCCAATTTCTGGGGCCGTTTCCAATAAACTTGCCAAATTTTGGCCCATTCCGACACCGTCGCGACAAATGATGAAATTGCCCCTACTGCGATTTTTCTATGTTAATTTTCTGTCCAACACTTCCTCAACCTGACATAATTAATACGGAAATTAATTATTCGAAAGCATAAACGAAGGATTTAGGCTAAAATCCCGTTATCCCCGGTCTGTGCCCCGAGTCCAATTTCTGGGGCCGTTTGCAATCAACTTGCCAAATTTCGGCCCATTCCGACACCATCGCGACAAATGACGAAATTGCTCCTGGTGCGATTTTGCGTTGTTAATTTTCTGTCCAACCCATATTCGGCCTGACATAATTAATACGGAAATTAATTATTCGAAAGCCTAAACGATGGAATTCGGCTAAAATCCCATGATCCCGGGTCTGTGCCCTGAGTTCAATTTCTGGGGCTATTTCCAATCAACTTGCAAAATTTTGGCCCATTCCGACATCGTCGCGACAAATAACAAAATTGCCCCTGGTGCGATTTGGAAATTAACTATTCGGAGGCCTAATCGAGGGAATTTAGCTAAAATCCTGTGATCTCGGGTTTGTGCCCCGAGGCTAATTTTCAAGGCCGCTTCCAATCAACCTGCCAAATATCGGTCCATTCCGACACCGTCGCGACAAATGACAAAATTGCCTCTGGTGCGGTTTTTCTTTGTTAATTTTCTATCTAACACTTCTTCAACCTAACATAATTAATGCAGAAATTAATTATTAGGAGGCCTGAACGAAGGAATTTGGCTAAAATCCCGTGATCCCGGGTCTGTGCCCTGAGTCCAATTTTTGGGGCCGTTTCCAGTAAACCTGCCAAATTTCGGCTTCTGGGGCCGTTTCCAATCAACCTGCCAAATTTCGGCCCATTCCGACACCGTCGCAACAAATGACAAAATTGCCCCTGGTACGGTTTCTCTTTGTCAATTTTCTGTCCAACACTTCTTCAACCTGACAGAATTAATGCGGAAATTAATTAATCGGAGGCATAAATCAAGGAATTTGGTTAAAATCCAATGATCCCAGGTCTGTGCCCCGAGTCCAATTTCTGGGGCCATTTCCAGTCAACCTGCCAAATTTCGGCCCTTTCCGACACCGTTGTGACAACTGACGAAATTGCCCTTGGTGAGGTTTTACGTTGTTAATTTTCTGTCCAACACATCTTCAACCTGACATAATTATTCAGAGGGCTAAATGAAGGAATTTGGCTAAAATCCCGTGATCCCGGGTATGTTCCCCGAGTCCAATTTCTCGGGCCGTTTCCAATCAACCTGCCAAATTTCAGCCAATTCCGACACCGTCGCGACAAATGATGAAATTGCCCCTAGTGCGATTTTGCGTTGTTAATTTTCTATCCGACACCTCTTCAACCTGACATAATTAATACGGAAATTATTTATTTGGAGGCCTAAACGAAGGAATTTGGCTAAAATCCCGTGATCCCAGGCCTGTGCCCCAAGACCAATTTCTGGGGCCCTTTACAATCAACCTGCCAAATTTCGGCCCATTTCGACAGCGTCGCGACAAATGACAAAATTGTCCTTGGTATGGTTTCTCTTTGTTAATTTTCTGTCCAACACTTCTTCAATCTGACAGAATTAATGCGGAAATTAATTAATCAGAGGCATAAATGAAGGAATTTGGCTAAAATCCCATGATCTAAGATCTGTGCCCCGGGTCCAATTTCTGGGGCTGTTTCCAATCAACCTACCAAATTTCGGCCTATTCCAACACCATCGCGACAACTGACAAAATTGCCCCTGGTGAGGTTTTACGTTGTTAATTTTCTGTCCAACACATCTTCAACCTGACATAATTATTCGGAGGCCTCAACGAAGGAATTTGGCTAAAATCCCGTTATCCCGAGTATGTTCCCCGAGTCCAATTTCTGGGGCCGTTTCCAATCAACTTACCAAATTTTGGCCCATTCTGACACCGTCGTGGCAAATGACAAAATTTCCCTTGGTCCGGTTTTGCATTGTAAAATTTCTGTCCAACACTTCTTCCACTCAATTAATACGGAAATTAATTATTCGAAGGCCTAAACGAAGGAATTTGGCTAAAATCTCGCGATCCCGGGTATTTGCCCCGAGTCAAATTTCTAAGGCCATTTCCAATCAACCTGCCAAATTTCTGCACACTCTGACACCATCGCGACAAATGACGAAATTGCCCCTGGTGCGGTTTTTCTTTGTTAATTTTTTGTCCAACACTTCTTCAACTTCACATAATTAATACGAAAATTAATTATTCGAAAGCATAAACTAAGGAATTAGGCTAAAATCCCGTGATCCCCGGTTTGTTCCCCGAGTCCAATTTCTGGGGCCGTTTCCAATCAACCTGCCAAATTTTGGCCCATTCCGACGCCATCGCGACAAATGACGAAATTGCCCCTGGTGCGGTTTTGCGTTGTTAATTTTCTGTCCAACCCATATTCGGCCTGACATAATTAATACGGAAATTAATTATTCGGAAACCTAAACGATGGAATTTGGCTAAAATCCCATGATCCCGGGTCTGTGCCCCGAGTTCAATTTCTAGGGCTATTTCCAATCAACTTGCAAAATTTCGGCCCATTCTGACATCGTCGCGACAAATGACAAAATTGCCGCTGGTACGATTTGGAAATTAACTATTCGGTGGCCTAATCGAGGAAATTTAGCTAAAATCCTGTGATCCCTGGTCTATGCCCCGAGTCCAATTTTCGGGGCTGCTTCCAATCAAATATCGGCCCATTCTGACACCGTCGCGACAAATTACGAAATTGTCTTTGGTGCGGTTTTTCTTTGTTAATTTTCTGTCCAACACTTCTTCAACTTGACATAATTAATACGGAATTAATTATTAGGAGGCCTAAACGAAGGAATTTGGCTAAAATCCCGTGATCCTGGGTCTGTACCTCGAGTCCAATATCTGGGGCCGTTTCCAATCAACCTGCCAAATTTTGGCCCATTTAGACACCATCGCGACAAATGACAAAATTTCCCCATGTACTGTGTCCTTTGTTAATTTTCTGTCCAACACTTCTTCAACCTGACAGAATAATGCAGAAATTAATTAATCGGAGGCATAAATGAAGGAATTTGGCTAAAATCCCATGATCCCAGGTCTGTGTCTCGAATCCAATTTCTGGGGCCGTTTCCAGTCAACATGCCAAATTTCGGCCCATTCCGACATCGTCGCGGTAACTAACAAAATTGCCCTTTGTGAGGTTTTACGTTGTTAATTTCCTATCCAACACATCTTCAACCTGACATAATTATTCGGAGGCCTAAACGAAGGAATTTGGCTAAAATCCCGTGATCCCAAGTATGTTCCCCGAGTCCAATTTCTGGGGCCGTTTCCAATCAACTTGCCAAATTTTGGCCCATTCCGACACTGTCGTGACAAATGACAAAATTTCCCCTGGTGCGGTTTTGCGTTGTAAATTTTCTGTCCAGCACTTCTTCAACTTGACATAATTAATATGGAAATTAATTATTCGGAGGCCTAAACGAAGGAATTTGGCTAAAATCTCGCGATCCCGAGTATGTGCCCCGAGTCAAATTTCTAAGGCCATTTCCAATCAACCTGCCAAATTTCTACACACTCCGACACCATCGCGACAAATGATGAAATTGCCCCTGGTGCGGTTTTTCTTTGTTAATTTTCTGTTCAACACTTCTTCAACCTGACATAATTAATATGAAAATTAATTATTCGGAGGCCTAAACAAAGGAATTGGTCAAAAATCCCGTGATCTCGGGTCTGTGCCCCGAGTCCAATTTCTCGGGCCTTGTCCAATCAACCTTAGGTCAGTTTTGCGTTGTTAATTTTCTATCCGACACATCTTCAACCTGACATAATTAATACGAAAATTAATTATTTTCAGTCCTAAACGAAGGAATTTGGCTAAAATCCCGTGATCCCGGGTATGTTCACTGACTCCAATTTCTCGGGCCGTTTCCAATTAACCTGCCCAATTTCGGCCCATTCCGACACTGTCGCGACAAATGACAAAATTGCCCCTGGTGTGATTATGCGTTGTTAATTTTCTGTCCAACACTTCTTCAACC
>NW_019265980.1:175153-178757 GCF_002742605.1 Olea europaea var. sylvestris | reverse complement strand
AACAATTGGATGACGTTGACGTTCATAATTGGACTCGAGAGATAGCGAGACTTATGGGATTAGTTTGTAATGCCATTGGTAACTTGAAATAATGATTTTGTCTAAATTGTTTCGGCGTGAATGGACGTATTTTGGGATTGTGTGTGTTAAGATTATTAAATGGAGGATTGTATTTAATATTAGATGATAATACAGGCGACTTTTTCGACGTTGAGCGAAAAAGGGAATTGATACACACTCCATAGGAGCTTACACACATAAAGGCGATAGGTAAGTGAAAATCCATTTGCAACTACGATGCAAGAACCTAGTATATGTGATATAGTAATGTTGAAATATCTACATAGCTTTGATAAGAGGCTTATAGCACATCATATGGTGGTTACGATCATTGAGTATGAGATTGCGTAACCTATTGACATCGATTTTTATTAAATACGTCATTTATGAGTATTTTCATATGCATGCACGACATGTGATTATGGTTGAAAATCTTGCATGCGAAACATGATTTCAAAGTGAGTTTTCTTTATAAATGTTTTATTGACCACTACTAGGGCACCAAGGCATGTGAGGCATGCTTATGTGATATGTTTGGCATTGCGGGTGTTACTTCCTGGGTGATTGCAAAGGTAGATAGGGGATGGGCCTTTGGTGATCACTGGAGGGCGGACCACTCGACTATGCCCTTGTTATGATTATTGGTGCTGTCGGGTGGGAGACTTCTTGGGTGATCATAGGGGTAGTTAGGGGATGGGCCTCTAGTGGTCACGAGAGGATGGTCCACTCGCCAGTGTCGATTTCATATTGGCCACTTGATTATTGATATTGATATTATGCAGAGCTCTATCCGGTGCATAGTAGGTGGGTCAAGGGCCCAATGAAATGAAAGATTTCAAGTGAAATGATTTCTAGTCGACTTTGACGAATATTGAAATATGATATTTTTATCGTGATATTTAAAGTAAATGGCATGGTGTCATATGTTGTTATTACTCATGTTCTAGACATGCATGATTTTGCTTACGAAGCATTGGCTTATGTAGTTCTTGCATTGTAGGTGAACATGGAACTAGAGAGCATGGCTAGCTGTGGAGCTCCTACAGGATTCCAGAGTTCGATGTACATGGATGACGACCTGTAGGGTTATTTTGTAGGCTGCCATCTGTTGGGTTATATTTTGGAATCCTATATAGTGAACATTTTGAAATGGCTTGTAGACATGTTTATAAGCTCTAAATATATATGTTGGATTATGGCGATATGATTTTGGATTTCGATATATTATATGATCATGTCACAGGTGATTAGAAGTTAACAAACTCAAAAAAAAAAATAGATGTAAAATTCTATGTCTAGGTTGTGTATAGATATCAATATTAATTTGGGGGTGTGACAGAGAGTGGTATCAGAGCGAGGTTATAATTCTGTAGACTGTCCATGTACATGATCTCGGAATATGAAAAAGCATAGCTATGCCAGTAAGTTTTATTTGTTGCATTATTTTTGCATATTTCATGAATGATATTAGGCAACCTTTATTTGCAGCCATGGTGAGAACCAGAGATGCTAGTAGTAGTAGAGCTAGAACTCCGGGGCAAGAGGCATCTGTTCAAGATCACAGTCGGGATGTTGTTATTGATAGACTTACAGAATTAGTTGAGCGCCAATCTCAACAAATTCAACAATTAATACAACAAAGAGAAAAGGGAGAACAATAAAGGGCTGAATTCTTACAACCACAGCAAAGGGCTGAACATATTGAGACAGTTGGAAAAATATTTAGAAAACTAAACCCTCCAATATTTGAGGATGCATTAGATCCAACTGCAGCAGAGGATTGGTTGAGAACTTTAGAGAATATGTTCAGGTATACGAGAGTCTCAGAAGTAGAAAAGTGGTTTGTGCATCCTTTATGCTACGAGGTAGTGCTGGACATTGGTGGGATACGATGAGTAGCATTGAAGATGTAAATGCCATGACTTGGGAGAGATTTAAAGAGTTATTTCGTAATAAATATTTTACAGCTCCTGTTCGAGCCATGAAGATGAATGAATTTATACAGTTAAGATAAGGAGGGATGACAATGGGAGAGTATATTCGTAAGTTTGAACAACTATCCAGGTTTGCTACCCACATGGTTAATACTGAGGTACTAAAGGTAGAAAGATTTCTTGAGGGGCTAAGACCGGAACTATATAGAGATGTAAGCATGGCAGGAATCCTAGATGTTTCATATTCTCAAATTGTGGACAGAGCCTTAGTTGCAGAACAAGCCGAACAAAGGATTAGTCGTGCTCAAGAGGCTCGTCGACAGTTTAGGCAAGGTCAAGGACAACATTGGCCTAGAAACGATAAGAAGAGGTCTTTCCAAGGACAAAATTAGAAGCCTAAGTTTCAACCGAGACAAGGACAACAACATTGGGAGCAGGGCAAACGTCCAAGGATAGATCAAGGAAAAGCCTCAACAACACAACCATCTTGTCCCAAATGTGGTGGACAGCATACTGGAGCATGTCCTATAGAGACTAGAACATGTTATGTTTGTAGAAAGATGGGACATCTTACTAGAGCATGCCCAGGTAATCCAAACCCTATGGAGCAAAAGAAAGTGCCAGCTAGGGTGTTTACTATTACCAGATCTGATGCTGAGACAAATCCATCCGTGGTAACAGGTAAATTCTCTATTTTTGGCATCACAGCACTAGTACTATTTGATTCTGGAGCCACACATTCATTTGTGTCTACTAAGTATGTGAGGAGGTTGGGTAGGACACCTGATATACAAGAGGTTAGTTATAGTGTAACTATTCCATCTGGAGATGTACAACAAACCAATCTAATTGTAAGAGCATGTGCGATCCTCATAGAAAATCGAGAGTTCTATGCAGATTTAATTGTGTTAGAAATGAAAGATTATGATATAATTTTGGGTATGGATTGGTTGTCAAAATATCAAGCTACTATAGATTGTATGAGGAAGTCAGTAACCTTTCAACCTTTAGGAAATGAGCCATTTACATTCATTGGGATCGAAAAAGATTTTAGAGTTCCAACCATATCGGTATTGAAAGCACAAAGGTTACTAGATAGTGGGTGTGCAGGGTATTTGGTTAGTGTTAATGCTATTGAAGCACAACACAATCCGAATCTTAGTGATGTGCCAGTGGCACAAGAATTTCCAGAGGTATTTCCTGATGATTTACCTGGGGTACCACTAGATTGTGAGATCGAGTTTGTAATTGATTTAATTCCAGGAACATCTCCAATTTCCAAGGCTCCATATAGAATGGCCCCAACTGAACTAAAAGAGTTGAAGTTACACTTACAAGAGTTGTTAGATAAAGGTTTTATTAGACCTAGCTTTTCACCATGGGGTGCACCAGTATTGTTTGTTCGTAAAAAGGATGGTACTATGAGGCTGTGCATCGATTATTGAGAGTTGAATAAGGTGACAATTAAAAAATAAATACCCCTTGCCAAGGATTGATGATTTTTTTTATCAACTTCAGGGTGCATCTGTATTTTCGAAGATTGATTTGCGATCTGGATACCATCAACTTAAAATAAAGGGAGATGACATTTCTAAGACAGCATTTAGTAC
>NW_019265980.1:171485-174670 GCF_002742605.1 Olea europaea var. sylvestris | reverse complement strand
TTATTTGTATGGAGAGCGGTGTGAGATTTACACTGATCATAAAAGTTTGAAGTATCTATTTACACAAAAGGAATTGAATATGAGACAAAGAAGGTGGCTAGAGTTGGTAAAGGATTATGATTGTGTAATAAACTATCATCCCGGTAAGGCTATTGTTGTAGCTGATGCATTGAATAGGAAGTCGACATCCAGTGTTTCAAATATGATTGTAACTCAAAAATCAGAATTGATAGATTTACAGAAAATGGGTATTGAAGTTATGTCATAAGGATCTATAGAGGCTAAACTTGTTGCGTTGACACTTCAGCCAACTTTACTGAATAGAATTCAACAAGGGCAACAAGAAGATGATTATTATTCCAAAATAAAGAATGATATACATGATGGAAAAGCTTCAGATTTTCATATATCAGTAGATGATATCTTGCGGTTTAGAGGACGATTATATGTACCTGATACAGAAAATATCCGAGGTGATATTTTATCTGAAGCTCATATGACACCCTATTCTGTTCATCCTGGAGCTACTAAAATGTATAGAGATTTGAAGTTGCACTATTGGTGGCCGAACATGAAAAGTGAGATAGCCAAATACGTGGGACAATGTTTAACTTGTCAACAGATAAAAGCAGAACATCAAAGGCCAGCAGGAACATTACAACCATTACCTATCCCGGAATGGAAATGGGAAAAAATCACAATGGACTTTGTGGTGAGATTACCAAAAACGACTAAAGGATATGATAGTATTTGGGTTATTGTGGATAGGGTTAACGAAATCAGCCCATTTCATTCCAGTTTGTTCCACTTACTCCATGGACCGATATGCTCAGCTTTATGTACAAGAAATAGTCAGACTTCATGGAGTACCACTATCTATTGTCTCAGATAGGGATTCTAAGTTTTTATCTCTCTTCTGGAGAAGCTTACATAAGGCTTTGGGAACACAATTATCTTTTAGCACAGCTTATCATCCTCAAACTGACGGGCAATCAGAAAGAACCATACAAATATTGGAAGATATGCTAAGGGCTTGTGTATTGGACTTCCAAGGCCAGTGGAGTAAATTTTTACCTTTGGTAGAATTTGCATACAACAATAGTTATCAGGCTACAATTGGTATGGCTCCTTATGAGGCATTATATGGTAGAAAATGTAGATCTCCAGTTTATTGGGATGAGGTTGGAGAAAGGAAACTATTAGGTCCAGATATGGCACGTGAAATGGCTGAGGTTGTGATACAGATACGTCAACGAATGTAAACTGCTCAAGACCGACAGAAAAGCTATGCAGATCAAAGAAGGAGAATGTTAGAATTCACAGTGGGAGATCAAGTATTTTTAAAGATAGCACCAATGAAAGGAGTGATGCGGTTTGGAAAGAAGGGAAAACTAAGCCCGAGATATATTGGTCCATTTACTATTATTGAGAGAATCGGGAATGTTGCCTACAAACTTGACCTTCCTTCATCGATGTCTCAAGTACACAATGTGTTTCATATATCCATGCTAAGAAAATATATTGGAAATCCTTCTCATGTATTGAGGAATGAACCGATGGAAATAAAACCAGATTTGACTTACGAAAAAAAGCCGATAGAGATCCTTCAGTGAGAGATAAAGCAACTGAGAAGCAAGAAAATTCCATTGGTTAAGATATTGCGACGGAATCAGTCCACAGAAGAGGCCACTTGGGAAAGAGAAGACAAAATACGGATTAAATATCCTGAACTTTTTGGTAAGCAAATTTCGAGGACGAAATTTTTATAAGGAGCGGAGGATGTAATACCTCGAACTTCACGTTCTACATTTGGCCAATATAATTCATGCATTTCATGCTAATTACATTGTCATTTGTATCAAATTCCTGATTGCCTTCTCTTAAAATGATGCATTTGATCATCAAGGCTTTAAAATCTTTACATGATGATAACCTTCGACTCTTCGATTTAGGTGGTGAATTTTATATTGAGCTATGATAGAAAGTTAGATTAACTAAATGTTGGAGATTGGCTTGGTAAGTAATGTAATATTTGAAAGGCCGAAAATTTGTATCAACGAAGGTTCAAGCTTTCCATTTGGCTAATCGAGGTCACCTTAAACCCTAGATAGGTAATTCACATATTTGGGACATGAGGGATGAAGTGACATTATCACAACGTAATAATATATGTCTTATACGACATTATAAATATTGAGGTGCGAATTGTTGAAATCGGTTGAGAATCGGGTAAGAAATTAAATGAACGGTTGAGGAATTAGTTCTATGAAATACTTTGGGATCTTAGGACAAGCGAAATGGATTGCAAACATGTCAAAATAAGCCGAGGATACTTGGTTTGTGCCTGCAAAGATAGATATAAAATCAGATTTTGCTACAAGTGACCACCTCATGCTTGAACACCTCGCGCTTGGGATGTTTGTCATTTTAGCACTCAATTCCTTCAACCTTAAGCCTCCAACACGTCCTATAAGTCCTTAGAACTTTAAATAAGATATTTATAAATCTTATAAGTCACATATGGCTCCATGTGGTGCATGGGAGAAGTCAAAGTTGGCTGCAAGAAGCCACCTCCTACTTGGACAGCTCATGCTAGGGGACTTTTCACTTTAATATATAATTGCTTCAATCTTAAGGCATAAATTTCGTGTCTAATCCCCAAGGACTTAATATAGGATGAATATATATCTTAAATATCATAAATGGACACAAAAATAATGGTAGAAAAGTCAAGTATTGCAGCCAAGATGACAGCTCCAGCTTAGTGACTCACCTTGATTGCTTGAGGTGGCTGCTGCCCATGATATCCTTAATCCTTAAGTAATATGCACGACTTCAACTATTTAAAGACCCCTCATTTACCTCCTAGATAATATATCAACTCCCTTAACTCGTCCCTAAGTGATTTCAAGTGAAAAGAAGGTGAAACAGTCAAAGAGAAATAGAAACAAGAAGCTGGAATTTCTGAACAGCTTTGTTACTCCACAGTTTTGAGGTTTGTTTCTATTATTTCCTAAGGGGTTTATGATTTCTTGAACATCTGAAGTTGTTTGTGATTAAGTTGGAGTGTTGTTAATGATGTTATGATGCCTAAATAGGGGTAATTAATGGCAAGAATTTGAAAGAAATTAATCTGGACAGAGATGAGGAATTGCTGGATTGAGTGATTTATACCTTGATTTTGG